>NC_142011.1:149757463-149817463 GCF_049901735.1 Notechis scutatus | reverse complement strand
TAATTTTCTCCTCAATTTCTGCAGCATCTAAAGACTTCTCGATGCTCCAGTCTCAGTCCTTAACCTAGAAATACAATTCTCCATTGTCTCCCAATCAGTGAGCACCCTTTCATTTACATTCAAATTATAAGTAGGTGTGGGGTTTTTTCTTTCTTTCTTTCTTATTCAAGTTCAGCATTCTCTGGTTCTAAACTGGAATGTCATATGTACCAATTGCTGATCAAAACATTGTGCCTTAAAAATGGCATTTGAAGAGTTGGAAACTAGCTTAAAGAAGATATCTCACTCCTTATAAAAGTGAGATACCTTCTGTTGTTTGAACCATGCCTACTTCCCTGATAGTTTGATTCCCAAATTAAAAATTGCACGTTTACCTAGTACAATATTTTTAGAAAGAAACAACAATAATAGCAGTAAGAGCAGCAATACCAGTAGCCCTGGATCTATGACCATTGGGTTTGACAACGGAACCCAACATTTCTGTTGCTAAGCGAGGCAGTTGTTAAGTGAGTTTTGCCCCCATTTCATGATCTTTCTTGCCCCCATTTTTTTAAGTGAATCATGACAGTTGTTAAATTAATAACATGTTTGTTCAATGAATCTGGCTTCCCCACTGACTTTGCTTGTGGGACGTTCACAGAAGCTGATCACATGACCCCAGGATACTGCAGACATCATAAATATAAGCCAGTTGCTGAGTGTCTGAATTGTGATCGTGTGAGCATGGGAATGCTGCAAAGGTCATTAAGTGTGACAAATGGTCATAAGTCACTTTTTTCAGTGCCATTGTAACTTTGAATGGTCACTAAGTGAACTGTTACAAATCGAGGGGATATTGTATTGCAAGTGCTCACTTTCTCTTTCAGAGATAATGCTATGAAAGAGGAAACTCTATGGATTTCAGCCATTGTCCCAAACTTCGAATTGATTTATCTATCATGTATATACCCTGGTACTTATACTACATCCATCTCATCTGAAAGAGGACAAAACAGGATTTCATGTTTATAATTAGCACTAATGTACTTCACTGTCATGCTTAAGCCAAGCAAATGTGATTGCAAGAATGCCTACGGACAGGCTGGGTCCCTCTTTCCCTCCCCCCCCCCCTTACCTCCTACCAACTCTCCCTGTCCCTAGGTAGACATGCACAGGCAATATTATTTCTCCCTGTGTTTTTAAATGAGAATTGTATGTTTAGAATAATTGAAGCGGAAAGCTGCTTGTTTGTCCTAATTTAGGAAAAGTTCAAATATTTAAAATACAAAAGATGATGGAATTGATATGGAGAAGGAACAGATGTTGACTGCAGAACAGCTGTAAGGCACATTTCTTTCTCTCTCTTTTTTCTCCACACCCTCCACCCCACACATTTTAGGATACACCAGCAAATCCCCTGGCTGAGAGGATTCTTCATCTCAAGGTAATTCGAAAGCTGCAGGCCTCCATTCTTTTGGATAAGCTGGTGGGAGGGAAGACATTCCGCTCTCAAAAGAGAAATAGGGGGGAAAATAGGCATTTAGTCCCCTCATGAAATGATTAACCTGGTTTGTTTGAATTTCTAATCTTGGTGTCTAACTATTAGAACATCAAGCTCAACAGGTGGCAGCATCTCTCTGGCTTGAAGCAAAGCAGGTAGGGCCTAGTTAGCAGTTGGCTCAGCGGTGTCAAACTCATGGCCAATGGACCGGATGCATCATGTGCTGGCCATGCCCACCCCCGGTTTAGCAAAGAGGGAAAGTCACAATATGTCACTTGATGACAACGTGACACCACAAGTTTGACACCTCTGAATTAGATGAAAGATGATCTGGGAATCCCAAATACATAGGCTAGACTGGGATGTTAAACCAACATCTTAGAATAAGAAAACAGGATGCTATTTCCATACTATTTCTAGGAATATGGAAGCACTGTTTCCATATTGTTTCCAAGTCCACAGATAGAACAGATATTGAAGCTGAAGCTCAAGTACTTTAGCCACCAAATGTGAAGAGGGGGACACATGTGAAAGGACTGATGTTGGGAAAGATTGATGGCAAAAGGAGAAGAGGACAGCAGAGAATGAGATGGTTAGATAGTGTCATTGTTACAAAGAACATGCATTTGGGCAAACTCTGGAAGATAGTGGAAGGCAGGAGGTCCTGTCATGCTGTGGGCTGTGAGGTCACAAAGAGTCAGACACCACTTAGCAACTGAACAAAACAAAAATATGACTATATCCATGAAGTCCCCAGGAATCAGTTTCAACGAGGCAGATTTTTAGTTTTTTATTAGCATGTCCCATTTATTTCTCCAATAAGTTCATGAAGGATTCTGTTTTCTATTAGATTAACTAATTAGCTAACCAACATAGAGTACATTTATTAATGTTCTATCTACTCTATTTGAACAAAACTCCATTTTAGAACAATGGAGTTTGGTAGATCTGGCATATTAATCACTTTCTTAACAAATGAAGATACTTTCCAGCCTACTTGGACAGTGTTAATTTCTTGGAGTAAAGAATAGTATAGTATTAAAAATTTTCTGGGGCACCCCAAGCTAAATCAAATAATTCATAAGGTATAAGATATAAAACCAAAGTACTCGTGTATATAAAGCATCTGAAATTGTCAATGTAGGATGAGGCACAAGAGGAAGGAAGGAAGGAAGGAAGGAAGGAAGGAAGGAAGGAAGGAAGGAAGGAAGGAAGGAAGGAAGGAAGGAAGGAAGGAAGGAAGGAAGGAAGGAAGGAAGGAAGGAAGGAAAGAAGGAAGGAAGGAAGGAAGTTAGTTCAGAGTTCTGCCTTAAAAGCTTGAAAAGGGTGCCACTGTTGCTTCCAAGGACAGCTAGTTCATTCTTCCTAAAAACTTTTCTAATTCTTTAAAATACTTTACTCTCATGCATTCATATCCTGATTAATTTTGATCCTTTGCTACTTCAAACAAGATGACACAGCTTATGCAAGTTTTTGTAAGTATCTTTTTTCCAAAGTCCAGGTGAAAGGAATACACCTAGCAAATATTCCAAATTATCATCACTTGTTTTGGAAAAACTAACATCTAAAATTGTCTCTAGCCTACTCCCACTTTCTATTTTCTTCTTTTGTTTTTCTCTTTCATCCTCTGAGAAATTTACCTGCCAATTCTTTGCTCGGTTTTCCAATTTCTCCTTGTCATTCACAGCTTTCTTCCCATCTTATTCATTATGAGCTCAATCTCTTTAACCATGTCCATAGAAGATTTTTTTTTCCAGAAAGTTATTAAGTTTCAAAGCACTAGATTTCCTATTCTATCTTTCTTCATTTCTTTATTGTATTAAATTTCAAATAAAAAAGTATTTTTACATTACTATAACATATTGCTTAAATTCTAAAGGCCATACCTACAAATATATACATTTTAAAAGGTAATAATATCTTTAAGTTATACGAAAATGTATTATCACCAAATTTTGATTAATTCCCTTGAATATTCTTTAATTAATTGAAGCAATGATATATATTAAGAAGACACTATAAAAAATCAGATACAAATTTAATTTCCAACACTGTATGATATAGTCGTTGGTTTGGCTATGATGAACAAAGTATCAATTTGTTATATTGATAAATAAGAGATACACTGTATAATGCAAAGAACTTTACATTGTAAGCAAATGTAAATCAAGATGATGGTCTTTCCTGCCAATTTCAGACTAAAAGGAATTAAAAGTAGGATGAACCAATACTACTAATAATTTGTTTTCCCTCCCCCAAGTTCTTATAGCATTGAGAATATAGGAAAATGTTTATCGAAGATAGACATAAAAAATATTCTACTACATGACTATATTTGCTGCATACAACTTTCTCAAATCCATCCCTATCTGTGTTTTCTGGTAAGCTGAACTTGCCTATATTACTTCCAAGAATAAAGAACTGCAATTACAAAGAAAGAACCAATGAGACACACTATTTTCATAAGTGCTCAAATAGCCAATTAAGTAGCTACATGACAAGTGCTACGTACATTTTAGATAGTTGCATTGTTTCATTACTTAGCTTGATGTGTGTTCCTTTGTCAGCTTTCTAAACTGTATGGATTTACAGCTGGTCCCTCTCTTCCCCGATCTCTGAAATGGGAGCAAACCTGATATAGTCAACAGCATAATGAAAAACACATTTTTATCAGTATTATCAGCAACTGGTAATCTATATCATGCATAAAGCTAACTATTCTTGGGTGAGTGTCTGTGATTATATATAGCTTTCTCTCACCCTCACCCCTAGCCCCATTTATTCAGAATATTTTTCAGTTATACTGTGTTTGGTAAATATGCTGGCACTCAGGTTGATAGCCCCAGGTGCCAAGCACATGTGCTTGTAGCTAGACACTTGGCACCCACAGATAAACCTTCCTTGTTCCACTCTGATTATATTTTGCTTTTCATGTAATGTTGGCAACGGAAAGAGTTCTTACTATTTTAATCTCAGGCGAACCTTCAACACAATTTAATTTTAACTAGCAATTGTAATTCTACATTCATATATCAGGAAATGTGCTGGCAATTTATGAATGGGTGTGGAATGTAAGACTAAAATCTTCACAGAGTTTTATCATTCAACTAATATTCCAAGCAAAAGTCCAGGGATTGTCTTTCATTGGAGAACATCTGGGTTGCAGTTCTTTTAGATTCACTTGGAATGTATTTATCACATGTGATCCAAGATCTTTAATCGGTACTCCCTCCCTAATCTTTTGACCAAAGATTATTTTAAAGCCTACCTTGAAAGTTACATTTGAGTGGTTCTCTATTGATTATATTCTAAGACATCACCCACCTTTCCCTTTTTTTAACATGAAAATTCTGAGGTAAAAAAAGTTCTGAAATAACATTCTGAGGTAAAATGCTGAGATAAAACAAAGCACCCTCCATGTTATCAGTAACAGAATTGCTAAAGTACCCTTGCCTTTGGATCCATGTTGCTTTAAGAGCCATAATGAGTGTTATTTTCCTGAAAACAAGGCTCACTGAAATAAGATGTAAAACTACAAAATAGAACAGTCTGGTATAATGTATTTTGATTGCAGATAGTAGTAGGAGCTTGCTCTTGACTCCTTGATATATTACCATTGGATTAAAGAAATTATAGCCTAAGCATACAGCAGAAGACAGTATAAATTTTACAGCTCAGAGGCCTGGGAGTTATCTCAAAACAAGTCTGGCCATACACTGCCCTTAGCCTCCATAAATTTTGGGTGAAGCAACACATTTAGGGATCTAAAGAACATTTTTTGAAGCATGAATAAGATTTTCCTCCACTGGTTTTTATGTAAGAAAGAGGATGCTTTGTTTGTTTTATTCAGGGAACACCAACAGTATTCAGTGTTCATATCTATGCTCAAGATTGGGCAGCCAGAAATGGGAGGGGTTAGGATAGGAAAGTGGGCAGAGCTTACATATACAGGGCCAAATATGGGACCTTTGACTCACAGGGACAGTATAGGTTTAATCTTTGCCTCTTATTATGCAGCTGGGCTTGTTCCCAACATTTGGTGGTATATTCCAAACTGTTTTACAGGAAGTACAGATTATGTAGCAAATTGGTTGGGAGCTGTGAGACCCACATAAAATATCCGGAAGGGTCATTTATTGCCCCCTGTTATAATAGTAGAGTGAAGAAGCACAGGCAGTTCTTGGAGCTGCAAAGGTAGCCCACATAGCACCACTGCACTTCAAGCTGCATTGGCTGTTTGTTTGCTCCCAGGTACAATTTAAGGTGTTGGTAATAACTTTTAAAGCCCTTCATCACATGGGTTCAGTCTACTCGAGGAACGATTTCATCCCACTGGGGCTGGCCAGCTTCACCCATGCTGGCAGAGGCGGCATGCTGCGGGACCCATCGGCCAGGGTATTGTGCTGCCCCACTCACATCAATGTGGTTTATAGAGAGTTTTATTGGTGTTCCCCAGCAGTTCTCATCTCTTGGCCTCAGAACTGTCCCAAATAAAGCCATTCACAAGCAAGCCAAGATTAGTCCACCAGCCAATGGCCAATAGTCCATAAAACAAATGCAAAGCTGGTCCAACAAGTAATTCCACTGAACCAACTTAAAGTCACCAGGCAAAATTGAATGTACCTCCACGAGAACTCACTTGTCAGGAGAAGTTCAAAAGTTCAAAGGGAAACATGAATAAGCAGGCAGCCATGAATCACACATGTTCCCAGAAACACCTTCTTCTGCCTGCCATGCCAAATAGCTTCCTGGTGCAGCCCATCAAGAGGAGTGGGGCCTTCTGCCAAGTAATCTGGAAGACCTCCGTTTCTCTACCCTGTGTGCTCTGAGATCCACCATGGAAGGCAGCTCTTCCCCCTCTTCTTCACTGACTTACAAGCTGTTCCCAGACATAACCTATAGTTCTCTTTCTGTGGCAGTTCAGGGTCAGTAATTAACCCCGTTCCTGACATGCCAGGAATGAGCTCATCCTCCCTTGAGCAGGCTGCCAAGGAAGAGTCAGAGGAGTCATCCAAGGGAGACATGACAGGTATTCCAGCCTGTGGGATCCAAGGGAAGGGCCTTCTCTGCCATTGCTCCTGTCTTTAATATCTTCTCCCCTGACTGAGGTCATCTCCAATCTCCAATCCTCTTAATCTTCTGCAAGAGCTTAAAGACCTGGCTCTGACAGTTGCCTTGGGGTGCTAAAGGAAGGTCTTCACATTGGGGGCTAGTTGATATATTAATAATAAATCCCACCTCCCCGCTTGCTCATCTTGCTCGCTCTCTCCCTGTCTTTTAGCTCGGTATTGTATGTTGTATTTTTTGTATTTCTATAATATTTATTTCTGTAGTTTATTCTTTTTAATATTGTAAGCTGCTCAGAGTTACCCTGTGCTAAGATGGGCAGCCAATAAATTTAATAAATTAATAAATTATAAATACTGACTTACCGGTAGGGAAGGCTAAGTCTTTTCACATTTAGTCTCATTCTTATACATTTTTACCACAAGCAACCCATATTTCCCTTTTCATTTATACTGTTATTATTTATATTTTACTTCTAATTATGGTATTTCCCTACTGCCAACTCTACAAGGATATGTGGCAGTTTACAATTTCTCCATATTGTGTTGGAATCTCCAGCTGGACTGGAGGGAAGTCAGAGCGGGGTTGCTCTGAGTTTAGAGTCACCTTGGAGAGCAGCAAGTGGAACAGGTTAGACACCCCCAGAATCCTTGAAGCCTGATCTTGCTGTTTGCAAGCAAATGCAGTCAGTCTGGCAAAGTTCTTGTAACATATTTGACTAGCAATAAAACCACTTTTGAGACCCTTCATGAGTGCTTAGTTGCTTTCACCTTACAATATACTGTAGATCAATAAAGCAACCACATAAAATCACTAAAATGTATCCATTAATCCTTCCCTGGTGTCCACTCTCCCAGAAACATACTACAAATTATATTATGTTGGACAGGTTTTCAAGATTATGTTTTTCTATTCCATTATAATAAAGACCATTTCTGGAATCCCAGCCATGGCTGTTCCTTGACTTTACCTCAAAGGGTTGATATCCATCTTGATTGTTTGTCCACATTCTCTCTGCCCCATTTTAAATTAAACAAATTCAAGGTGGTATTATTTTGAGTTTCTTCCCTCTTCCTCAGTATTGACTTATCAAATCAAATCTTTATGAGTCAGCATAACAAAATTGAATAAAGTTTGATCAAAGTTCCATTTTAACAGTTTATTAACATTTATTCCTTCCTGGTTTCTAAGATCAGACCCTCTATAACCATGGCTTCATGTAAATATTGAAAAACAGCGGGAAGACAGACAATACGCTAGAATATAATATAGATCAGTGATCCCCAACCTTTTTTATGCCGCGGCCCGGTACCGGCATCAGCTGGGCGCCGCGGCCTGGTACCGGCATCAGCTGGGCGCCGCCATCTTTTTTTGATGAAAAGTGCTTCCGGTGACCTCACCGGAAGCACTTTTCATCAAAAAGATGGCGGCATCGCTTCTCTGGTGAGCTTTTCTGGGTAGAAATGGCTTTCTACCGGAAAAGCTCACCAAGCTGGTGCGCCATATTTTTTGATGAAAAGTGCTTCCGGTGAGCTTTCTACCCGGAAAAGCTCACCGGAAGCACTTTTTCATCAAAAAGATGGCGGCGCCCAGCAAACCAGCGGCCCGGTAGGACTTGTTACACGGACCGGTACCGGTCCGTGGACCGGTGGTTGGGGACCCCTGATATAGATGATCCAAAAGGAGACCATGTCTGGTGATTTCAAAAGATACTGAAAGATTTAAAAGGACAGAAAGATTTCAGTGTTACCATCCAACTCCCAACTAAAGCCAATCAGAGTAATCCTTGCTGTTTGTAGCCCATGTCCATGTCTGAACCATGTCTGAAAGAAAGCCAGATTACCCATTTCATCAATATGCCTTCCAGGTTGCTTCCGTTTTCTCAATGACCTCCTTTAAAAAGGGAGGATTGGAGACAGTGACTCATACGAAGATTTTGATAAAATTTGCACTTCAGTTGAAAACATGAATTTTTCTGTAGGAAGAGACTCACGTGGAAAAAAATGGATTTCTTGTTTGAGGAGAATTGACTAGGTAATTTTGGCAATAGTAATGGCCTTTTTCAAAAAAACAAAATGAAATGAAACTGGTCATCTTCCACCCGTTATTTCCCACCTCATTCAGAATAAAGTTATGTCTTTGTGGGGAATTATTTAGAGAGCATTTGGCCAATGGGAAGGACAGGACTGCAATTCCCACAAAAGAAATTCATACTGAAAGTTCTCAGGTGGGAACTTTTAGCTGAGAACTAAAATGAATCACATTAACAATTAAATAGAAAAGATCATTAGAATTGACCCAAATAAGAAAAGATGCTTACCAAACAAAAGGTTACTCAGTCTGTGGTCTGGACACATAGCTTGTAGCAATCGATGAGGAATTTTTGTGCTTGTGCCTAATATATAGATCAGTTTGCTGCTAACAGTGAGCATATATGTGCATGTCCTTTTCTCTGAGCAGGAGGAATAGTTCTGCGGAAACTGCCTTAGAAAAATTAATCATATAAAAGAATTCAATCTGAAATTTAATTGGGAGGGAATGAGGGCAAGCCTCTCTTTAGCCAGAAATGAAGTTTGGTTTGTGTTTCATTTTCCTTTTAAAATTTGCCATATGGAGTAGGGGTTACACTTTTAAAAAAAATACGAAGTGACTGAAGAATCTTTTAAAACTTACTTCATTATAGTCTGGCTACAGTGTATAGCCAGATGCTACACCAAAATGGATTATAGATGGCTATACATCTCTGGAGGAAATGCAAATAATTATAGACGTTGCCACTGTGAGGCTACATTTGATGGAAATATTGAATTGCATAATTCATCCCTTTGCCACTTCTACTTAAGAAGTTTTCTTCAGATACCTTTTAAAGTTTACCAAGATGATTTTGTTAGTGCAACATTTATCAGCTGTTGTGGCTCAGAGGTTTATCTGAGCCTCATTGGACAGGTAACCAAGTCCTTAATTTTCTTCCTAAATCCCAGCTCTTATTTTCACAAACCAAATGCATTTTCATAATCAAACAGATCCCTTTCTCTCCAGCCCCACTTTTTCTAACCGCCAAAACCTCCTGTTCCTGAACTTCCAACATGCTGCAGAATTCAATCAATGAATCTCTTGACTCAGATAAAATAAGAAAGGGTTCAGTTAGACTGAACTGCAATTAGCTCCTCAGCTGATTAAAAATGTTATCTATCTATCTATCTATCTATCTATCTATCTATCTATCTATCTATCTACCTATCATCTATCTATCTATCTAGCCAGCTAGCTATCTAGCTAACTAGCTAGCTAGCTAGCATCTTTCAGACTAAGACAAAGCTCTTTTATTCAGCAATTTGTATATAGAGAAAGCTTAAATCCCATTAAAGTTCAAATAAAGCACAGTAATAATCCATCTCCCCAGAGGTGACATCAACATTGAAGTCATGCTGATAATGACTAAAGCAAATTTTATATTGGTTGGCCCAGAGTCCGAGAAAGTCAGGAGAACATTTTTCAAAGTATCCCAATTCACATTCCATGAGTTTATAACAATAACAATGCTCTTGAAGCTGGGGAATGACACTTCAAGAAATTAAGCACAAATCAGGCAGCCTCCGTTCTTCAAGAACAGCAAGCACAGCAAGCTCCTGAAAAATAGCCACTTTCCAATAAGGCTAGGCATCCTAGGCAGGATGTTTAATCTTTAAAATATTTATGTGTGGAATTTATATCGCTGCCCTACATGGACAATTGTGCCTCTGAGCAGCATACGATCTGTAAAACAGTGACAACAAAAGCAGTATTGTTTAAAAAAATTAACAGGTGACAGGAGCTCAGATTCTTATTACAGGTAGTCGACGACTTACGATTGCAACTGAGTCCAAAATTTCTGTTGCAAAGCAAAAACAGTTGTTAAGTGAGTTTTGCCCCACTTTATGATCTTTCTTGCCACAGTTGTTAAATAAGTAACATGGTGGTTAAGTGAATCTGGCTTCCCCGTTGACTTCACTTGTCAGAAGGTCACAAAAAATGATCCCAGGACCCTGGAACACTGCTACTGTCATAAATACCATCATAAATGCATGCTAGTTGCCAAGCATCTGAATTCTGATCATGTGACCATGGGGTTGATGCAATGGTTATAAGTGTGAAAAATGGTCCTAAGTCACTTTTTCAGTGCCATTGCAACTTTGAATGGTCACTAAATGAACTGTTGTTCGTCCAGGACTCCCTGTGTACCCTTCCAAGTGTATTACTTTGTTTTGCATTCTTACATTGTAAGGGTAGACAGTCTACATCAGGGTCCCCAACCCCTGGGCCACAGCCCACTACCGGGCTGTGGCCACAAAAGTGGCAGGCGAGCACATGTGTGCACCTCTATTTGTGTAAGCAGCAGGCTCATGTGCCCGGCATGCACACACACACACACACACACACACACACACACACACACACACTGCTCACACGAAACCATCCCCTCTTCCCTTTTACTACTCTGCAAATCTAAAAAGGTTGAAGACTGCTGGTGTACACTGGTATTTCTCAACCTTTAAGTTGAGATGGGGAATTCCAAGAGTTGAAGTCCGCTCATCTAACGATTGAGAAACACAGGCTGTAACAGATGTGAATGGGTCCTTTTTTTATAGCCATTTCAGTCTGTGGCTTGGTCATCTGAGTGGAGTAAAGAGTGTGGTAATCCTTGCCCTTGTATCATATTGAGGTGACATGTATACGGAGGAGGAGGAGAAGGAGAAGGAGAAGGAGGAGGAGGAGGAGGAGGAGGAGGAGAGAGGGAGGGAGGGGGAGGAGAAGGAGGAAATTGTTGGAGGTTCCCCTTTTTCTCTTCCACATGCAATTATGTCTGCCTGAGCAGCGGGAAGCAAGCTGATATGATCTTACTAATATGGAGCAAGGATTCATGCTGTGTGAGATATATCCTGGAGAAAATAGGAAGGCCCCGTATATTCCCCAAAAGAGAAATTTTGAGTTGGTTGACATAGTCATACACTACCTGAAACATTGATAAGGACATTAGACTAGAGGGTAGATGATTGGTAACCTAGGCCACACACATATATATCACAATACCCCTAAATAAGCATAGAACCATTTAATTAAATTCTGGCTGTGTGTAACCAACAATCTAGAGCAGGGGTTCAAACTCATGGCCCATGGGCTAGATGCGTCATGTGCTGGCCCTGCCCCACCCAGTTTAGTGAAGGGGGGAAAAGTTCCGATACATCACGTGATGCCACCGTGACGATGTGAATTTGACACCCCTGATCTAGAGAAATATAAATAAATAGTACCAGTTCCTCTGAATTATGAAGTCTGTGATCATAAACATGCTTACTGACAAATAAGTACCATTGGTCATAAAGGATTAACTGCCAAAGAAGTAAATTTCAGATTGTGCTGGTTTCCTTACCACCTTAATCTGAGTTATGTAGGATCTCTTCAGGCCTTTAGAATAATATAATATTTCATACAATAATACAATAGCTCTAAGAAACAGGAAGAAAACTGGCATAACTTTTCTATAATGCCTAGGACTAAAGGAATGATGTTTAGGAATAAAGGTCTTAGATGACCCAAGGGTTCGAAAACAAACACAGATCTTGTATCTTCTCATTTCTTCATAGTTCCTTTCTGGAAGGAGAATGTTCATTCTTAGCAGGTCCCTTAGAATAGGGCTTTTCATTTCTAGCTGATTTTTATTCCTGTAACTGGAGCAAAGATTAGCCCAAACTCTATTCTTGCTATTATTCACCTGGTATCCACGAAAGAAATGCAACTAACTCATTGTTGACATTGCACGAGAAGATCAAGGCATTGCTTTTTTCCTTTCTTTTTCTAGCAACATTGCAAAGAAGACGCGGTCTCTCCAAAAACACACACTGTTTGGTTATTGCCTTGGTTTTTCAATTCTTTTCTTTCTTTTTTTCTTGTGGAAGGAAAAACTGAAGATCCTGGCAAGCTCATATGTTTTCAAAAGTGAGTATAACTTTCCCCTGATAGATTACTGCCTTAGCAGAACGGGGCAGTAAAACAGATCAAATTTACCTTGACAGGCACAGAAATTGGAGAGTCTGTCTATTCCAAAATGGGTTGCACTTCTCTAGAAAGAACATAGACATATTGTATTCTTAGAGCCCTAATTGTCACTGAAGGCCCAAGTGATCTCAGTTGCCAGGAATTGAGACTTAAAGTTTTTATTTATTCGAATATATTTGTGAAAAGATTGTTATGAGGCAACCAACAGAATTACACATTTCCATTTTTTTTTTTTTTAAAAAAAAGTGTATTCAAAGTCATTTCTTCAGTTAAAAGGTGCTGCTTATTTCAAAATAAATTGCATGGCTGTCTGAAATGCTGGATGTAAAATATGAAACTGTGTCACTACCTGATGAAGATTAGAAGCAGGTTCTTCAGTCATGAGGGGGGAAAATAATCTCCAATCATTTCAAAATAATGTCCCTTCAAGGGTATAATGAGAAATGGTATTTCTCTCCTAAACGTTTTGTGTAATATTTCTTTTCTGGCCAGTATATTTTAGGTAGAGTGTACACATAAAAATTTCCTGTTATAAGTACTGGGATATATAACATGGTGCATGTTACCATCTACTCAAAATACAGTAAACACCATTGCTGGAATCTATAGGTGAGGTCTGCTAACAAAAACACAAATAATTTAATTTAAAAAAATACATTTAAAAATAGGATTTGCTTGAGACAAATTAAAACCTCTTATTCTGCTCTGGTAGAAATATATAGCAAATATATTACAATATACAGAAAAAGAGATTACAAGTAGTCCTCAACTTACAATTCATTTAGTGACTGTTCAAAGTTACAACGGCACTGAATAAAGTGACTTATGATCATTTTTCACACTTACAACCTTTGCAGCATCTCCAAACTCATGTGATCAACTTGGCAACTGGTTCATATTTATGACCATTCCAGTGTTCCAGGGATCACCTTTTGCAACCTTTTGACAAACAAAGTCAACAGGGAAGCCAGATTCATTCAACAACTGTGTTACTAATTTATCAACTACAGTGATTCACTTAAAAGTCATGGCAAAAGAGGTCATAAAATGGGGCAAAACACACTTAACAAATGTCTCACTTAGCAGCAGAAATTTTGGGCTCAGTTGTAAGTCAAGGACTACCTGTACTGCTACTTTGTGATGAAATCCAGGGGAGAAAACCCTTTTGTCATATTTATGTTACTGCAATGTTGCTGTTTTAAAATCCTGCATTGTTTTAGCCTGGAGCCAACTGATTACCTGTATAAACATCCCATTGGGATATTAGGAGCAGGTGCTTGTTCTTGTTACAACAAGCACCTGATTATGATATTCAGGTCTGATGTTTACATAGGTAATCATTTGGAAGCAATATTTATCCATCACGCTGCATTCATCCATCTTCTAGATTATGTGGCTGAAAATGTAAATGACAAAGTGAGATTCACTCCTCTGTTAAGTATCTATCACTGCATCATTTATTGACATAATAAGAGACTATGATCCATTGTGAGACATGTCCAATATGTTCACTGTGTTAAAAATGCCACATTCGCTAGCCTTAAATAATATTAATTAGCGCTGCCTGCAATGTGTCACCTGCATCGAATGTCAGATGACGTCTTTTCAGAAAATCCACAATATTGCATAGCAATATGTAATTGCTTGGGGTAGGAAAAATCCCCCCCCCCAAGGCAGCATTTAAAGAGAATATGGAAGTTATTTCTTGGACAATATAACTGAAAACCTTTGAAGAGAATTTAAAAACCCACGAAATTAATATTGAACATTGTCTTAGATCAGTGCATCATTTTCTCTGCTATCTGTGGAAGCACTCAAACTTTCTTTCAGGTGTTCGAGTGGACAGAACAGCCCCTTTAAGAATTTAACTTTAATTATTACACCCTTAAAGCAATGGTGATGGAAGTCTGAAAAAGTTGAGCTGATTCAGTGAATAGCAAATAGGGAATGTGCTCCATGAATTCCTTTTGATTTGATTACATAGCTCTGATTATGAATAATTCTTTAACCCAACAACCAACATTACAGCCCCAAATACAGAGGCCAGATAGTTTTCCTTTATCAGCTGTTCACTAAATGTATTAGACTATCCACACTGTCTGGTGATGATAAAAGTCATACTCTGTCATATTGGGACAGTGGGAGACATTAGACCAAACAAGGCAATAAGATCACATACCAACTCCTTTTTCTATTAGAAACACCTTTCTATATAGGAAAACTGGTGGAAGGTAGGTAGGTAGCTAAGTAGGTAGGTAGGTAGGTAGGTAGGTAGGAAGGAAGGAAGGAAGGAACCATCTTATTTACCAATTTTATTTCATTCTTCAACACAGTGACTAAATTAATAGACCAGCAAAATACTGTGGACATAATATATTTAGATTTCAGCAAAGCATTCAGCAAAGAAGACCACAACCTACTTCTCAGCAAGCTAGAAAAAAGTGGAATAGATAGCACCACCACTAGGTGGACTCGCAACTGGCTGACAAATCGTACTCAACGAGTAGTCCTTAATGGGACTATCCAGACCTCAAACTCAGAACCAAACCAAAACCCAGAACATCATATCACAGCCACCCGCTCAGGATATCATATCACGGAACTCAGGAGGTTACACCACAAAACCTCAGGATGTTGCAACACAGCCATTACCCAGGATATTACAGCACAAGACCCAGGATGTCAAAACAATAGAATTCAGAAGGTCATCACACAGCCCATTACCCAGGTCATTACAACACAGGAGGCTGATAGACACACAGCCAATACCTCAGCCACACATGTTCTTATGAAAAAGCCAGCCAATCTGCAAACATCAACTCCATCAACCAATCAAAAAATGACAACACAGCCAACCTCCCCACCAGTATATATAGGGAGACGGCAGCTCCAATCACGCTTTGCTCGCTCAAGCATGAAGCCGAAAGCACCCGCCTGAAGATGGCGAGTGGGACCTCGCCGAGACGTTGCCAAGATACTCTCAATCTTACATGGGAAAAGACCCCAAAATGCCAAGACCTGCATATATATATATGCCAAGTTGGCAATGCCAGTTATATCATCTAACTCTGATGGTATGATTCAAGGACTATACTGGAGCCAACACAGGATACTTATTACCAGTACCAGGATGTTTGAGAATGTTGTAAATATATTTAATATTTAAAAAGAACAGTGAGTATTTTTTATATTCAGTTTTCCTTGATCTGATTGCTAACGTTTAGTATTTTTGTACTCCCTATGTAAATATATCAGAGACATCTGCAGCATCCAGTGGGTTTGTCTAAATGAAAAAAGCAGTATGGAGCTATTGTAATGCAAGCTCTGAGCTATGTGGAACATCACAATGCACATACAAAAGGGACTAAACTTGTGTTATGTTGGTGCAGTGTTGTTTTCATCATTTGGTGCACATACAGAGAGAGATGCCTCCAAGGTATTTGCTCTCTCGGAACTCAATTCTACGTACGTGATGAAGAAGCTGCTTGTCCATCAAGGTAGGCCAGTTCAGGAAACAGACATGATAAGGACTATTGGAATTCTTGTCATGGGGTCCAATAAGAGAAACTTGACAACCTGCCAGAATTTCCCTCTATCCCATCGTCTACCAACAGAATCAAGGCATGAAATGGTTCTTGCATACCTTTACCAACATGATGCCTGTTTCCCTCTACAGAAGTGAATTTACAGTGATATTCAACTCAATGAGAGTTGAACTTTCTGTTCATAGAACAGAACATCATCAGATTTGGAAGGAACCTTTGGAGGTCTTCTAGTCCAACCCCTTGTTCTACCAGGAAACCCTAATATCTCATCTAAATCATTTAGGATCATTCAAAAACCTGTATGATTCAGGTTTCTAATCATGCCGTAGAAAGTTTTACTTGCTGTTCAGTGCAGCTAGTTCAGAATCACAGTTAAATCGCAGGTTGCCTTCAAATGGAATAGAGACCACTAATGTAAACAGTTTTAAAAGGAAATTTGTCTATTTCATGGAAATGTGGGCTTTCAGTGGCTGACAGTCTTAATGACGGCTTACCATTTCTATGGAACACTTACCTTAAGTGTCAGCTCATAGGGACTAATAAAGGTAGTCCTTGATTTACAACATTTCATTTAGTGATCATTCGAAATTACAATGGCACTGGGGGAAAAAATGGACTTATAACTATTTTTCACACTTAAGATCATTTCGCTCATCCCCATAGTCATGTGATCAAAATTCAGATGCTTGGCAATTGGTTCATATTTACGACTGTTGTAATGCCCCATGGTCATGTCATCACCATTTGCAACCTTCTGACAAGGGGAAGCCAGATTCGCTTAACGACTGTGTTACTAACTTAACAATGGCCGTGATTCACTTAACAAATATGGCAAGAAAGGTTGCAAAATGGGGCAATACTCACTTAACAAATGGTATCATTTAGCAACAGAAATTTTGAGCTCAGTTGTGGTCACAAGTCAAGGACTACTTATAGTGGGTTGTCATTTCCCTCACCATGTTTGGGAGCTATCTGAAACTTCTGGTTAACCACTATGTGACCCAAAGCCATGGGCTACAGGACCTTTGGTCTGATCTAGCAGATACTGTATCTCCATAGGTCCTTATCATTTGGGGGCGGGGGCAGGACAGCATATGGACATGCTAAGGAGGTCTGACTTCTTCAATAGGATTAAAGTCCCTAAGCCACCGGATTATTCATTTATGATTAGCGTTTGTTGAAAAAGGAATTAATAAGCTTTTCTCATTTGTCGGAGAATACTTTGGGGTTTAGATGCTTCCTCCCTTGCATTCATAAAGCATTTTAATAGATTCAGTGAGGCAATCAAGTGTGCTAAACTCATCAATCAGGAAGCACAGAGAAGGAGAAGAAGAGCAAACACCACTTGGAGCAATGCCTTAATATGGCCATACAGTTAGCAAACGAAACAGGGGTTCTCTTCCCTCCCTGGCTCAATTCATTTTAATGCCTCTTGATCTAAATCATGTTATGCATGGCTTATCAAAGGAAACTTCCTCTAATGCCAACAAAAGCTGGGTGTTTTTTTTCATCACCACCATCCTTCCTCCTTCTCATCTCATTGCTGGAGAAAGCCAGCTACAAAATGCCTTAAACACTCTTTCTCTCGAATCACTGTTGATTCAGGTAAGAAACAGGTTCCCCTATTTCCATAAGTCTGATTTAGCTATAAACAATATTGCATCTTGGTATCATTAACCCTTTAATCTAGTATGCCTTGACAAATAACCACCTGTAGCCCATTCTTTATTCATAAGCCTTATCTGTTGTTACAGTACATAATCTATGAGAATGTCCTAATTTTTTATCATTCTCTAAGCCTGTCATCATAGCTGAGACAAGGCTTATCCTTCTGAGCAGATGAGATTAGTCGATCATGTTGAAATCAGAAGAGGGATTATAATGCTTGTAATACACGGAGACAAATTAAATGCATTTTGTTTGCACATCACAAGATCTCGTTGCTAAGGCTTTGGTATCTTCCACTGACTATAATAAATTGCCAATAAAATATAGATGGATTGTAGGGAAAGAGGGAGGGGAAACCCTGAAGTGAAAGGCAAGAACAAATTATAAAGATGTTTGATTTGTTTATTTGGTCTGCTAAATGAGAGTTTTAATGGTTCTCATACCACCAGCATTTTCTAAACAATGGGCTTGGCATCAGCACAGCTCCACAAGTTGCCTGTTCATTTTAATTAAATTTCATCCAATTCTTTCTTCTGTTCTTTAAAAAAAGTGCATTCCACACAATTGTAGGCTGGCTCATTGGAGAGCCTATGTCTGTCCTGTTAGTTTCAATGGGATGGTCAGCAAAATAACTATTTTTTACATTATGCCTATCGCCTTTTCTTTTTTATCTTACTACTTAGTACAGATCACAGTTGACACTTTTGGGATATTTGTTTTGGATAAACTTTACGACCACAAAGCCAAGCACAAGTCCATTTTTTTTCATGACCAAGTTGTTGCTGGTATCAAAGGTTAAAATGTAATTTTGGGGACTCAAAATGCAGTATGTGATGTTTAGAGGACATAGAACAGCCTCTGACAGAACACAAATAGATTAATGTAAAGCATAAGTAGAGCCTACTGAATTATACTGAAGGCCGATGTCATTCAGCATTCTATTCCGATAAATGGCCAATCATATGCGAATGGAGTAAATGCAAGTAATAGCTAGAGATGTATCATTACTTTTGGAAAAATGGGCTTAAAAAATCCTGACTATTGTACCCTTAGCTATGACATCTTTAAAGATATCCCCCCCATCGTTCATTCATTCATTCATTCATTCATTCATTCATTCATTTATTCATTCATTTGCTTTTTAATCTGTCTTTATTATTTTTATAATTCACTCAAGGTGATGAATATACATAATATTATTTTGTCCTCCTATTTCCCTACCACAGTAACCCTGTGAGTTGGGCTGAGAAAGTGTGACTTATCCAAAGTCACTCATCTGACTTTCATGCCAAGATGGGACTAGAACTCACCGTCTTCTAGTTTCTAGGCCACTTTGCTTAAAATGTAAGCAGTTGTGAAGGAAAAATATCTTTATATTTAGGATAGCTGAATAACACTTTTTAAACAATGTATTTTTGAGCCCAAGTCACACAGTTGTACTCACACAGATGAACACACACACACACACACACACACACACACACACACTCATGCCAATTTGGAAACAAGTGTAGGAATGTTCTATAAGTTGACACACAAACAGCTTAAAGATCTTCATCTAAATATTTAGCATGCATATTCACCGTATCTAAGTGATATTAGCAGTAAGAACTATGCTGAAATAAAATAAAATAAAGCAAATTATAGAACATATAGACATATATAAAAAGTACAACGGCACACATTTATGCATAAAAGTAATTATTCCCAAATATCAAAGCTGTTAGCTCAGCTTTGGGGAAGAACTATAAATCATCTCTATAATAAAATACAGAAGCAAAACTGCATTTTTAAATGGACCTCTAGCCTGTTATTTATCAATATGACTTCCAGCAAAATACGATCTCCTCTTTTGCAAAAAATGAAATAAAAATTAAAGGTTTTGATATCTCTGAATCACTGAAAGTCAATAATATAATCTTTTTAAGACTATATATTCATATCAAGAGCTGTGAGGTTTCAACATAAAATAGCGTATGAGAACCTAGACCACACAAGTTGAATAAGCAATATAGGGATTCCAATTTCAGGTCAGTTTGTATCTTTTTCATTCGGGTAAGCTTTTCTGATAATCCCAAAGAGCTAGCATTCCATAAATACAAATTTGAATATACATTGTAACATCTGTTTATCATTTAGTCAAAAACTTTAATTTATATAGTGCTTTAGAATTTGAACTTGGCTTCATAAGAAAATGAGATGAGCCAAAATCCAATAGGAATCAGGGATAATAAGATCACACATTTCTATACTGTATATGTCTAGAATAACAGAGTTGGAAGGGCCCTTGGAGGTCTTCTAGTCCAACCTCCTGCTTAGGCAGGAGACCCTATACCATTTCAGATAAATGGTTATCCAATCTCTTCTTAAAAACTTACAGTGTTGGGGCATTTACAACTTCTGAAGGCAAGTTGTTCCACTGATTAATTTTTTTAACTATCAGGAAATTTCTCCTTAATTCTAGGTTTCTCCTTAATTCTAGGCTTCTCTCCTTGATTAGTTTCCACCCGTTGCTTCTTGTCCTGCCTTTAGGTGCTTTGTAGAATAGCTTGACTCCCTCTTCTTTGTGGCAGCCACTGAGATATTGGAACACTGCTATCATGTCACCCCTAGTCCTTCTTTTCATCAAGCTAGACATACCAAATTCCAGCAACCATTCTTTATATGTTTTAGCCTCCAGTCCCCTAATCATCTTTGTTGCTGTTCTCTTCATTCTTTCTAGATCTTTTTTACACCTTGGCAACCCAAACTGGATGCAGTATTCCAAGTGTGGCCTTAACAAGGCATTATAAAGTGATATTAACACTTCACATGATCTTGATTTTATCCCTCTGTTTATGCAGTTTAAACTGTGCTGGCTTCTTTGGCAGTTGCAGCACACTGCTGGCTCATATTTAAATGATTGTCCACAATGTCTATTCAGCCATCTATAGATGTGTCCTAGATCTACAGATGACTGCTTTGAATAAACTGTTAATTACCCTTATATGCAAGATGACAGCATCAGCAGAAGTCAAACTGAAGTTAGGGGACTGAAGAGGAAAAGCAGATAATTCCTAGATGATTTCAAAAATTTCGAAGTGCAAGATCTATTTTACAGACAAAAGCCAGGAAAAGCACCAGGACCAGACAAGATAACTCCTTCTTGCTTAAAAGTCTGTGCTGACCAATTGGCCCCCATCTTCACCTGAATCTTCAATAAATCTCTAGAGTTGTGCTATGTTCCTTCTTGCTTCAAATGCTCTACTATCATCCCAGTGCCAAAGAAGCCTTCCATCAGGGAACTGAATGACTACAGACCAGTTGCTCTAACTTCTGTAGTTATGAAAACCTTTGAAAGGCTAGTGCTGTCCCAACGAAAAACCATCACGGTTCCTCTGTTAGATCCCATGCAGTTTGCATACCGAGTAAATAGACTGACAGATGATGCTGTTTATATGGCTCTGCACTACATCCTACAACACCTTGAATATCCAAATACCTATGCAAGGGTCTTCTTTGTAGACTTCAGTTCAGCATTCAATACCATCATTCCAGACATTCTTCTAACTAAACTAAACCAGCTAGCGGTACCTGAACACACTTATCCATCTATTAAAATACTGAAGTTTGTAGATGATACAACAGTGATTGGTCTCATTCGAGACAACGATGAATCCACATACAGATAGCTTGCCTCATGGTGTGTACAACTTGCCTCATGGTGTGACCAGAACAATCTGGAACTGAACACACTCAAAACCATAGAAATGGTGATAGACTTTAGAAGAAACCCTCCCATACTACTACCTCTTACAATACTAGACAACACAGTATCAACAGTAGAGACCTTCTACTTTCTAGGTTCTATCATATCACAAGACCTAAAATGGACACCTAACATCAAAAATGTCATCAAAAAAGCACAACAAAGAATGTTCTTTCTGTGCCAACTCAGAAAGCTCAAACTGCCCAAGGAGCTGCTGATACAGTTCTGCAGAGGAATTATTGAGTCTGTCACCTGCACCTCTATAACTGTCTAGTTTGGTTCTGTAACCCAACAAGACAGACACAGATTCCAGAGAGTAATTAGGACTGCAAAAAAAACAATTACTACCAACCTGCCTTCAATCGAGGACCTGTATACTGCACGAGTCAAAAAGAGGGCTGTGGAAATATTTACAGACTCCTCATATCCTGGATATAAACTGTTTCAATGCCTACCCTCAAAATGATGCTATAGAGCACTGCACACCAGAAAAACTAGACACAAGGACAGTTTTTCCTCAAAAGCCATCACTCTGCTAAACAAATAATTCCCTCAACACTGTCTAACTATTTACAAAGTCTGCATTGCTATTACCATTAATCTTCTCATCACTCCTTATCACCCATCCCCTCCAACTTGTGACTGTATGACTGTCACTCCTTACAATTTATATTGACTGTTTCCTAGTATGATATGATTGCTTATTGTATCCTATGACTATCATTAAGTGTTGTACCTTATGATTCTTGACTCTTGACGAATGTATCTTTTCTTTTATGTACACTGAAAGCATTTGCACCAAGACAAATTCCTTGTGTGTCCAATCACACTTGCCAATAAAGAATTCTATTCTATTCTAAATAGAAATTAACAGTATAATCAATACAAGTGCTTTCACTTGAAATCATGTTTCTATAAAATAAGTCCTTTTGATTTTGGTTAGTAAAGAGTTCTCCTCTCAAATCTAATTCTGTCACAAGGATCCAAATGAGACTTCAAAGGCAACAACTCTAAAAGTGTTAACTGGTGATAAGAACTTAAGACTAGGCAAGGATTCCTAAAGTGGTGATTAGAACTGTCTGCACACGCATGTACAAATTGAGGCTGCCAGAAGCAACGTCTGAAGTAGCTTCACAAAAGTTGCAAATGACACCATTGCTTTCATGCTAGAAAATAAGGTGTCCATCCGTGTTGACAGTCTTCAGATGAGCTCTTTCAAGGTGGTGTGCAGTGCTAAAAAAAAAAATTCCTTTCCTGATGTATGGAAAAATTGCATTTGTTTTAAATAGCCATTAGAATTTAGCAATATGTTTTGTCTGAGGTAAATTACAAGATTATGTTATTTCCCTCCGCCATCTATAGAAACTGACTAGGCTGCTGGCCATGATGGTTTAGTCCATGACGTAGTCTTCCTCTGTCTGTCTCATAATGAATATATTGCAATAGCACTTTGAAATTCAATATTGCTTGCCTTTTCCACAACATTCCTTTCTTCCCACAAAATTCCTGACAAAAGTCACCATAACTCTCACTTTACAAATGGAAGACTAAGCTAAGATATAGTAGCCCTCCTACTTGTCTGCTTGACAAATGCTTTAATAATGCTCTATGCAACATCATTTCCAGATTTGACAGGCGCTGGGTTTCTTTTTCACTGCATGTTATGTGAATTTTAAAGGACTGTTCGTTATAGTTATTAATGGAGAACTGGTCTGGATTTTGTTGTGCAGAGACATTACTAAAGGAAAGGTTGCAAATTGTGCAGTCAAAGGAGTAACATTCCTCTGCTCCTTTATTTCTGAGAAGCTGCTGAGATTTTTAAATAACCTTCCACCATTCCTGTGTAGGGAATAAAGATAGCAGAAACAAAAGTAAATCAGTTTACAAATTGTTCTTGGTCCACCATCATTCACATCAGCAAGCCCTGCTATGGTGAAATATCCATCACTGTCTTTTCCTTGCGTGAATCCCTTCCAGTTCTGTTCCTAGAATTCAGTTAGCTGATGACATTTCTTCTCTGGGAAGATGAGCAATTCAGAGGCAGTAGGAGCAACCACAAGGAGGATTCATAAAAGGTAACCATCTTTTCTTTTTCTTTTAAATCTCTGGGCGGATGTTATTTGGGATAAAGAAACTGGATTGCTGCAAGACTTCAAACTGTCTTAAAGTTTCTATGCATTTTTTATCAACTAGATTAGAATATTCTTATTCTTTTTTTAAAGCAATGGCATTTTAAGTATCATTTTGAGCAGTAATTAGCTGTTCAAACAGTATTTCTAGCTGCACCCAGTGGTGGGATTCAGCTAGTTCGCACCATTTTGGAAGAACCGGTTGTTAACTTTCTGAGCAATTTGGTGAACTGGTTGTTGGAAGAAATCATTAAGGCAGAGAACCAGTTGTTTAATTATTTGAATCCCACCACTGGCTACACCCCTAAGAAATTATTCTGTTTTGTTTTTTTTAAGTAGACTATGGAACTACTTGCTGTTGGAATTTAGGAAGAGCAAAGATCTGGACAATGGTGAGAAAACTCTAATGTTTTTGTTGACATCTATTGGTCATCCAGATTTTTACAGTCCAGATCTAATAATTTAAGTTCGGCAGTTGTTACTTTAAGATTTTTTTTCCTTCTGTTCATTAAATTGCCTGGACAAGTCCCTGCAGTTTTTTGGCAAGGTTTTTCACAAGTGGTCTGTCATTGCCTCCTTCCTAGGGCTGAGAAAGTGACTGGCCCAAGGTCACAAAGATGACTTTGTGCCTAAGGAGGGATTAGAATTCACTCTTTCCCACTTTGTAGCTTGGTGCCCTAATCACTACACCAAACCAGCTCCCTTGTTAATTTAGAATGGAGTTTTAAAATCTCAGTGTTTTTTTTTACACAGCTTGGAAGTTTTTAGCTGAGTTTCAAAAGTTTTATATTAATATGCATAAGCCATCTAAAGCCACTAATGGGACTGGAAGGGATAGAAAAATTTAAAAGCCAATAAAAAAATCCTCTCCTTTCATTTCCAAAATGGCAAACAAACGATGGGATAAAACCATGCTGTAAAAAAGTTGGAGCAGCATCAATTTTAGGGAAAGCTGTGTTTAGTGCTGTATGAGTCAAGTCAGCTTGACCATTTGATTCAAGAATTCATCACAAAATATAAAATGACATATAAACTAAGGGAAAAGAAACACACTGTGTTAAATGTGCCAATCAAGTGTGATTTTGTGACTTCTTTTTGAATATTTCTGGTTTCCAACCAAAGAACATTTTCATCTTGGGGTCTCCTTTTATTTCCACCAATAGTTACTAAAAGTTATCTCAGAGGTCTTTCTAGGATTGACAGCTGATGAGGCTAGAAGAGACCTAGTGATTCCTGTTATATTGTCAAGCCCAAGGCACCAAAAATACATAATAACAGAGTTAGAAGGTACCTTGGAGGTCTTCTATTCCCATCCCCTGCTCAAGCAGGAAACCATGCACGTTCTGGATAAATGGCTGTCCAATATCTTCTTGAAAACTTCAAGCAATAGAGCACCCATAACTTCTAGAATGACATGAACAGTTACTTCTTTAGTAGTTTCTTTATTGTTGCTTTGCCTATTGATAGAAACCTTGCCAGATTAAAGCACTTATTAAAGCACTTCTTAAAGATCCATTCTTAAAGATCCGTCTCATCCTGGGAACCCTTTTTTTTTTGAACTATTACCATCTGGCAGGTGGTACAGGACAATAAAAACAAGGACAAATGGGCTGAAAAATAGCTTCTATACCAGAGCAGTAACTATATTGAATTCTACAGTATAGTGCAATATGAATGCAATATTGGGGGTTTTCAATTCAGTTGCATAGAATGTGAAGGATGTGTGTTTTTGTTTTATTTTTTATAGTTTTCTTATGTATAATGTACAGTGAAGTTGGCATTTAATTTCATAGTACGAGGTGCAATGACAATAAAGTACTACTATTACTACTACTACTACTACTAACCTGCATAACAATTAAATGTACCCTGTGAACTGCTGGGGGGCGGGGAGAGTTCACCTTCACCCTTTTCCTGCATACCAAAGATTCCAAGCTATGTTGTCTCTTTGCTCCCTGGGAAAGAACCCCCTCCTTCCCTCCTGTGTCTCTGGACTACATCCTATTTCATAGAATTAATATCAGGCCAATTGCATGCTGCTAGTTTGTATCAGGAACAGGATTTTCTGCTGATTCAAACACAGGTCCAGCTTCACCTGCAGACTTTTCAGGAGCAAAACAGATATGCTGGAACTGGAAATGCCTAGCAGTTCTTCCTAGAGAACCTAGACTCCCCTTTGCTGAGAAAGTAAAACCAGTAAAACTTCCCCTCACAACTCTTTTGTTTAACTGAGTTGTGCTCGTGCTATTTTAATCATGCCAATTTATGTGGTTTATATCAGCATTTTTGTAAAAGAAATGGACAAAAAAAAAAGCATTAATGTCATAATTGGCCACATCTCCAAATACAGTAATACACCTTCATCTGTTCTAATAATCAGTAAAATATCTTCATACTGATTGCACTATGTTACAGTGGAGGGAGCTTTGTTCCTCATTCCACCATCCCAAAGTCAAGGATTTCTTTATACAGTTCTCAAAAAAATGAAGAGTGAGGACAGATCTCCTTTCTGATACAGAGAAGGGAGACCACTTGCGGAAAATGCATTCCAAATACCCCCAGCAAGCAATTTCACTAGCATGCTTTGGGCAGGCAGGTTTTATTTCTGCATGACCTTAATGGGCAATCCCATGTAGAGCACAGTATGGTAGTCAAAACCTGAAAGGTTGATGGCATATGTGACCATTGCCAGCAAAGTCCGTTCCTGGATTGGCTGCAAAATGGCATACTAGCCAGAGCTGAGCAAAGATTTCCCTGGTCATCACTTCTTTCCAGCTACTGCAGCAGCAACTGAGAACTTTCCTCCTCTCAATTATGCATTAGATTTGGAGGGGGGTGGGGTGTTACAACGCTTCAAGCAAAAGTTGCTATTGTTCTAGACTTGGTTGGCTTCTGGCTTAATTTGCTAGAGTTGACTCTTAAATTGTTTGTCCTCTTCCTAGAACCAAGTCAGGACTGGTTTCTCAAACTAGTCTGGATTAGTGGACATTATTAATATACAATTGATAGTGTATCCTGAACAACTGAATTACTTTTCCTACTAGCTTCATGTATATTTTAAATAAAATAGGAAAAAATATGACCATGAGTTGTCCTAAGGGTTGAACTCTTCTTCACTGAAGACAGCAATTGGAACTGCCCACACAGTTAAAAAGAAAAGCCTTGGAAAATTGTGCCCCAAGTTAGAACCTTATAAATGGTCTACAACAATACCGTGGTAGATGCTACTGAGCATCTGATGACCACCAAATATTACATCAGAGAAATAAGGCAACATTATATCCATCAAGTCTTTATTGCAGGTCATCAATGAGAATGATCAATGCCATTTTCATCTCCTGACCAATCTTCTAAAATGATTCAGATTACCTACTTCTTTCAGAGTCCTTTTAACAGCTATTCCATCACCAGCCCAACAATCTTCCTTAGAACCTAAAGAATGAAAATTAAAGGATAACAATCCAGTATAACTGGGTCTGTGGTTATTCACTTTTAAAGGCCACCCATACAACAGTAGGTCAAGCCAAGCATATAAAAGAGGAGAAGTAAAACAAAAATGACACTTAATTAGATTTTACTCAAATAACTTTAAATTAACTAAATGCACTTTATTAGGCAGACATGTATTTTTGCAAACATGTTCTTACCCTTTTTGCCACATTGAAAGTTACAATATGTTGGTATGGAATATCTTGGAAAATTACTATCCTTTTCAATTGATGAACACATTTCTCGTGAGTAATGTGCTTGGTGTTACATAGCAAAACAGGGGAATGAGGATGGAGAAAAAGTCCCCTCTTTCTGAAGCTACTTTTTCTTCCTTTGTAGATGTTGTTCCATTTTTTGTCTATTTTGATACTCTTGGAGTGGCTGATAGGGAAGAGATTAATAACTATTTTCTAGAGGTATACACTGAGTGCTCACAAAGGGCTTTTGAAATCAAGTCAATTATACATAACTGTAGACCAAGGGCTCTGAGACTTTATGCCACATGCTATAATACTCTATGCATGCATTATACAGTGACTCCCACAAGTTGGTAGTATCTTGTCTACCAAGAGGACATTCAAGCTTTCACAGGGCTAATCAACTTCCATTTTATTGCCATTTTAAACAATATGTTTTAGTTTGCCAAGAAACAGTCAAACATAGCCAAAGCTGGGTATACACTGATGCCTCTGAAGACAATTTTATTTACTTTACTTTTCTCTTGTTGACGACATCGGGAGGAAGAGGAGTTTCAGATGAGAACTGTAAAAACCCAGAAATGATTGTGCAGTGAGCCATCATTTTCATAATTTCTTTTGAAGTTTTCCCCAACTGCTCATCCAAACTGGGTTGTTTTCCTCTGGAGTTGCAAACAAAATTCCCCAAGCATAACTCTTTTCATATCAACAAATCAGCTAATTTAAATCCAGCCTCTAATTATGATTCAGACTAACATAATGCGGGATGCCCATGTGTTATCCAGTATATGAAAGGGAATATAATTGAATGAGATACTAACAAACAGCTATTTAAGCCTAATAGTGTCAGAAGAGTCTCATTTATAAGCAAATGGAAAACATGGATTTGAGCGTTCAAAGACAGGACAATTTCTATTTTTTTTTATATAAAAAAAATGTGCACCTATGTAAAGTGTTTGTTTTTATATTTCAGTAAATGTCATAGAAAACCTTCTGGCTCCCTTTTGGTGTATTTGCATAATGTAGGGGGAGGGAACAGCATCCCATTAATCTTCTGAGGTTTACTTACTATGGCTTTAAATCTAAACTCCATACTGTATGTAAAGTGAGGTGAACATTTTTACCGCTTGTCAAAACAATCCTGAAATCCCATTTTCCTTTAATAAAGTATAGTTTTGTCTTCCAGATGTATGCTTGAATAAGATGTCATACTCTGTTTTTGTTCAGGATTGCACCCTGCTGATCTTCCTAGGCAGCAAGAAAATTACCTTATTGAAACATATTGCTAGGAGTGACGACGGTGCCAAATTTTGCATTGGTATTACACACATGACATATTCAGAGACCTTTTGAATAAGACCATGAATATCAAGTGATTGAAAAGATTATACTGGCTTTCTTATTTTGTGGGTTATAATAGGTTGCAGTTCTGGATGAATGTCTTTCAGATCAATATAATTATGTCATAAAAAACATGTAACAAAATAGTTACTTTGCAGCTTTTCACACTTGCCTGATTTCATACTGATTTCATTTCGAGCAGAATTGTTTCTTTTAACTAATAGGCAGCTCTACATTGGAGGTGTTACAGTGCTAAGAATCTCTATAACAAGTGTAAGATGGCATTGAGTGATCCTTCTTGCTCACACAGTCATTTTGTCATAAAAATAAATGCTCAAATGAGTTGTCCACTTTGTATCAGGAGTTAGAAATGTGGTGCCCATGGATATCAGGCTGCTTATTTTATTTACTTATGCACACATTTTACCCTGAGTGTCTGCCAACCTCTAAACTACCTTACACATGTTAAAAAGTAATTAAATGAGAAAGTGGCACATTGCAAAAAGAAACATCTTTTCTCATGCCATCTTAATTTCTGGTCTCCCTCTTGGCACCTATCAGTATTCTTTGGAATTAAAATGGGATATGACCACTACCCAAGACTTCATCTGGCAGTGAGCTTCCCTGGAATGAATAAAGAAATAGTTGAGTCTGGAGTGATGGGATTCTATGGTCTCAATGAAATGATCAGAAGCAGCCTTCTAGTAAATGAATATCAATGCTATGATAGGTAAGTTCTCAGAAGTTCTCATGGACACCATTGGGTGAAAACACATCTACTGTAATTTATTCGTGAAATATTAGTAAAGGTAAAGATTCCCTTTGCACATATGTGCTAGTCATTTCTGACTCTGTGGGATGGTGCTTATCTCCGTTACAAAGCCGAAGAGCCAGCGCTGTCCAAAGACGTCTCCATGGCCATGTGGCCGGCATGGCTAAATGCCGAGGGTGCACAGACCACTGTTACCTTCCCACCAAAGTAGTCCCTACTTTTCTACTTGCATTTTTACATGCTTTCAAACTGCTAGGTTGGCAGAAGCTGGGACAAGTAACAGGAGCTCACTCCATTACGCGGTGCTAGGGATTTGAACCGCTGAACTGCCAACCTTTCTGATCAAAAAGCTCAGTGTCTTAGCCACTGAGCCACCATGCCCAAAACAGTCCAATAATTTGGCTCATCTTAGGTGCATAGAATATGAATTATGAATTACCCTGAGTGGATTCTCTTTTGACCTCCTTTTTAAATATCATTTCAGACAAACCTGCAGTCCCTCAACAGACAAAATAAAATAAGAAAGAACAAAAATGAATAAGACTCCCGAATTGTTAAAAAAAATAGGCAAGAAGACAGATTAATATCTTGTAGTCATAGTGTTACTGCTTACAAAGAAGACCATACTTACTAAAAAAAATGGAAGTTGTGGCAGAACTTTGGTAATCTCAATATGATTTATAACTCTCTGTGCAAGAATTATATTCCACTTTTTTTTAACAACATAACAAAAAGAGCAGTTTTTCATACTGACCATTTCTATTGCAATCTTTATACATATACCGTAAATGCAGGGTAATATTAAGATGAATATATCCTGCATTTCTTCTAAAACAAATCTTCACAGTATTCATGGGTTTTAAGGGAGAAATACAGTGGGTAGAATGATCCATTCCTCTTGGAATTGGTTACACTGACTTTACCCTGTTACTCCTTCTCACGTAAAACCTGTTATGTGTGTGACTTTGTAGCTTACCAGCTCCCTCGGATGCCTGGATCTATACATGCTTCTAGCTTATATATCCTACAAATTCTGACCTATTTTATCTAGTTGCTGTCTGGCTTCCTGGGAAATAGAAAGTAAGCATACATATTTTAAGTACTAAAGAAGGCTCTGTGTCAACAGCAGCCATCCATGTCTGGAATCCTTTCAGAATCAGTGGATTTAACCATGCCTAACTACATAGCATTATGTGGTCTCTGTGTTAGAAAGGGAATTTTAATTAGAATTGCATGGGTTAGCGTTGAATGTGTTGGAACATGCACTGTAGGGGTATTCACTAGCCTAGAAGGAAGTCCTTGGATTTCTTACTGTAAAAGGTGCTATCAAATGCAATGTAAAGGGTCAGTGTAATAATAATGTATATAGCAGCTGGGCTTTAACTGCTGTCTGGATTCTCTATTTTCACTTCAACAAAAATAGTTACACTTGGACTAATTCCGTGACCATTCAGAATGGTAGCTCCCTGCCAGATTATCATCACAGGCAACAATTTGGCTGCCCCAGTTGGCATAACATTGCCTGTTTAGAATGCAAAGTTATGACTGTAACCCCTGCTGGCCACTGGAGTGGCATCAGAGAGAGTTAAAGAAAGAGCTGTAATTATGGAAAAGGGAATTAGGAAGAAAATAGATTGAAAAGAAACCCTTGCTGTTTCCAAGTGCAGGCGAAAATGCAATTCAAACCAACCATTTAATTGTCTTGTGCCAAAGAAAATGGTCAAGCAACTTTAGGAATGGGCAAATTTGCTGATTTTGGTTTCTTTCAATTCCTCCCTTTTCTAGCCATGAGTTTTTCCCATTTTCTGAACAATTTGATATTATTTTTCCTGCTTTCTTCTGATATGTACATTTTACTAAATGTTGCCTAATATGTATGTATGTATGTGTGTGTAATATATATATTCTTTAAGCTATGTTCATTATTTGAATCTTAAAGAATTAAGAATTTAATTCTATTTTATGTATTTCTAAGTGCAGTTTTCACCCTTAATGTATTTTTGTTTCTACTTTTGTGAAGAAAAGTGAATCAAATATTGACTTGAAAGTATGTTTTCCATCCATCTAATGAGCTAGCAATCATAACAATAATTTGCCAAAATAATTCTAGTGTACCTCTAGTGCCATTCTTTCCTGCACTTTCAATATAAACAATTGCTGCTTGTCATAACAAAAATAGAAAAAATTAACCCAAGCAGACATCATTGAACCAAAGATGACCTTGACCAAGGAAGAAGTAAAATACACAGGCACTTGTACCAGTTTCTCAGACCAACACTTAGCTAGCTAGAAGGGCATGACCTGGTAGCTGATATTATTAGGAAATAGGACTATTAAGGATTTCTTGATCACATGAGAATATATTGTAGTGGTAAATGATATGGGTAGGTATTTCCATCTTATATACAATAATTCTTATGTATAAGAATTATCTCAAAATCCAGACTAAGATTTTTTGTTCCCAATCTTGCATGTTGTTTCTCCTCCCAATCACTCCTCCCTCCAAAAAAAATAGCAGAACTTAAATTTTCAATGTTGTTATTTTTGAGATATATAATTGAAAAACATTTCTCACTCCATCATTACTCCTCACTCTTTGGCCAATGTCTCCATCCTATTTTTGATGCAAATATTTGCATCCAGCATCCATAAAGAGTTAAATCAGGTTTCACCATGGTTCATTTCACTAAAAAACTGGAGGTGACTAGGCTTGAGTTGAATATTATTCCACTAAATGTCCTTCCCTTATAAATGTGGATCACTTCGTTCTGTTTATTTCCCTTGTAAATGGGTACATCATTTTGCAATCTCTTCTTCCCTGGTGTTTATTATTCCATTATATCCATTTTATATAAATGTAAGTTCCTCCCTGCTTCCTCTGAAGCAAAGAGATCAATGTGGTACATGACAATTTTATTACATCAGAGTATTCATTTCCTTCACAAAAGTAAATCACTCCAGTACAGTCACTCCCCTGTGAGACAACATACCCATAGATCATTGCATTACAGGAACTCTCTGCATAAATACAGTTTGTATCATGTTACTTCTTCTGTAAGGTACATGATGACACATCTTTGTTGGCTCTGTATAAATGTTTGCTCAGGTCTTTGTATATGTGTTCTAGTCAGCAATACTGAATACAGCATGATTTCCACTGTACTATATTCATTTTCAAGCATGCTGCAGCCTTGTAAAAGCATGTTCTTCAAGTTTCTATGAAACCATATCCTCTATGCCTTTATTTCTTTTTTTCCATTCTGTTATTTGATTTTCTTCCAATATACCAGGAAATAGTTAATGCGGAAATAGTTAATGCGGAGGAGGAGGAGGAGGAGGAGGAGGTAGTGACAGAAAATCTCTTTACTTAAAACAGTGTATAGGTAGTCCTCAACTTACAACCACAATTGAGTCCAAAATTTCTGTTGCTAAATGAGATATTTGTTAAGTGAATTTTGCCTTTGCTTTTTATGACCTTTCTTGCCACGATGGCTAAGTGAATCACTGCAGTTGTTAAATTAGTAACACAGTTGTTAAGTGAATCTGGCTTCCCCATTGACCTTGCTTGTCAGAAAGTCACAAAAGTTGATCACGTTACCACAGGACATTGCAACCATCATAAATATGAGTCAGTTGCCAAGTTGAATTTCTATCATGTGACCACCGTGATGCTGCAACAGCTGTAAGTGTGAAAAATGGTCATAAGTCACTTGTTTCAGGGCTGTTGTAACTGAATGGTCACTAAATGAATTGCTGTAAGTCGAGGGCTACCTGTAGTTTAGCGCTTTCCTACTTCCTATCCCCTTTGAGCACTTTTTCAACCCAGATATGGAATGCCCCTCCCCGTTAGTATTTGCATTCAGGCAGCATTTCTTTATTTCTTTAGAAAGTCAGTAAACATACAGCTCTTCTATTTATTTATTTTTTTAAATCTGGTTTTCAAAGGAGGAGGGATGTCGGTTGGGTACATAAATGGAAGTTGGATAGATAAATGAGAGAGAGAGAGAGAGAGAGGGAAGGAGGGAGGGAGGGGGGGAGAGAGAGAGAGAAGGAGAGATTGCCATTGCTGAAATCAGTGTTTGTCAAATCTAGCACCTTTAAGACGTGTGCACTTCAACTCTGCTGGCAGGGGAGGTTTCCCATGATTCACAGAAGAGTTGCATGTTCTGACAAGGATTAAGAGACCACTAGACCATGGGTCTCCATCCTTGGCAACTTTAAGCCAAGTGCACTTCAATTCCCAGAATTCCTCAGTCAGCCAGACTGCCACTGGAGGAAAATGAAGGATGAATTTGACTGGGCATGACTTAAAGCCACAAATAACACCTACCTTGTCATGGGAAGAGATGTGAAACACTATTATTTCTCCACCTTTATTATGTACGCAGATTGTCACCCAGTGGCTGTGTTTAGGGTCACCTGGTCCCTCCTGGGACAGGAGGGCTCAGATGATCATTTTCATGGCTGGTGCAGAGGAATTTGTGGAACACCTGATGGACAAAGTCACTTTGATTCATTCATTCCCAGATGGACCCTATGCATGGTGCAGGTCTATCAGAGATGCCTGGGGAAAAGCCTTACCTGATTATCTGGGAATGGTTTGAGCCTGTTGGACCTTAAGAAGTGAACAGTGTCCCTGATGAAATGGACAGTGTCCTTGATGCTAGCCTGTCAAATTATCCCAAAGGTACTTTTCCAAAAGGCAGCTGGACTAAAGCACCTTTGGGACAACCATGCCTGTCCTTGATGACTGAGAATCTCAATAGACCTCTGTCAATCAGATCACTGTGCCTCCTGGCTGATAAAAGCATCCAGGATGGTGACAGGTTCAGACAGTGATAATTCCTCACTGGAGGAGGGGTCACTTTTGGGACCTTTAAAGGAGGCCTTGGTTTCCCCACTCCTTAAAAAACCATCACTTGATCCCACCTGACCAGACAATTTCTGTCCAGTCTCCCATTTTCCCTTTTTAGGAAAGAGGGTAAAGAAAATGACTGTAATGGCAGCTCAACAGATTCCTGGATGAAGTGGATGACCTGGACTCCTTCGAGTAAGGTTTTAGGCCCAGCTATGGTACAGAAACTGCATTGTCATAGTGGTTGATCTCTGGTGAGGGTGGCATTGTGGGTAGTGCATCCTTCCTTACTGTCCTTGACCTCTCATCGGCCCTTCAATACCATGGTATCCTCTTGGGTCAGCTGTAGGGTTTGGGACTGAGAAACACAGTTTTGTGCTGGTTTAGCTCCTTTCTCCAAGGTTGGTCCCAATCAGTGTTGATAGGGAGTAAGAGGTCCAGTCTATGGCTGGTCCTTTGTTGTGTGCCATAGGGCTCAGTACTTTCTCCACTTGTCTTTAATATCCACATGAAGATGCTGGATGAGATCATCTGCCTTCATGGGTTGAGATGACACTCAAGTTTATATCTGCATCCGAGTGACCAACGTGGTGGTGTTACTGTGCTCTTGTGGTGCCTGGAGAGGTCTGGATGGAGGACAACAGACTTCAGCTGAATGCTGGTAAGACTGAATGACTAGTTAGGGTAATGAAACATTTGCAAGAAAACAAGCAAATTCAGAGAGCACCAAGGACCCCTCATTTCAACTCCGAGTTACAAATATTCTCCTTTAATAGCGCTCTAGGTTCCTGCACTTTAACATATTTAGTTCTGGATGGGGTTGTACTACCCTAGACAAACCTGTCATGCAACTTGGGAGTTCTCTTAGACTCACAGCTCCTTCTCAATAAGCAGGGGGCAGTCATGGCAAGTAGAACCTTTGTGCAACTCTGTGTTACACACCAAATGTGAGCATTACTGGATCTCAGTCTCTCAAGTTCTGGTCATGACATGGTTGGACTATTCAATGTGCTCTACATGGGGCTACCCTTGAAAAATATCTGTAAACTGTAGCTGTTATAGAACACAACTATGTAGGATAGTTCTTGGCGCCCTTAGGATGGCCTGTGTTGTACCACTCTTCCACAAGATGTGCTGGTTGCCAGTTTTCTTCTAGCTTCAATTCAAGATGTTGATCATTGCCTTTAAAGCCCTTTATAACGTGGGTCCCAGTTATCTGTGGAACTGTCTCATCTTGATGGGATTAGCACACCAGAACCTTAATGAGTAGAAAGGCATGTTCTTGGTGCCTACAGTCAAGGCATTTCAGCTGAAGTGGTTCAGAAGAAAAGCCTTTTCTGCCATGGCACCCACCTTCTGGAACATTATGCCCCCTCCCAAGATGAGATCTGCACTCACCTAGGTCTCCAAAGGGGGAGTGTCATCCAGGAGGTGGTTAATGGATTAGCCAGCTCCAACTCCCTCCTGCGCACACTTTGTTCCCTTCCTTTCCATCTTGGTCAATTTTAACTGAATTTTAAACTTATGATCTTTATTTATTGTTTTAATGTTGGTGGGGAGAGCATGGAAAATGATAGATAGATAGATAGATAGATAGATAGATAGATAGATAGATAGATAGATAGATAGATAGATAGATAGATAGATAGATAGACTGACTGACAGACTGTCAGTCAGACAGACAGACAGACAGACAGACAGGATGATGGGTAGGTAGGTAGGTAGGTAGGCAGGCAGGCAGGCAGGCAGATAGATATGGATGATGTAGATAGAGATAGATAGATAGATAGATAGATAGATAGATAGATAGATAGATAGATAGATAGATAGATAGATAGATAGATAGATAGATAGATAGATAGATAGATAGATAGATAGATAAAAGCAAACTTGCATTCAAGTTTGTATCTGCAGGTATGGTCAAAACCATTGAAATGGCAGCTGCAATATTATGATTAAAATTCTGTTTGTTTTCATGTGTGCTAAAACAAGCAGCCTTTCATTCACACCTTTGAAGCAGTGGTGGGATCAATTTTTTTTTACTACTGGTTCTATGGCCGTGGTTTTTTGGGCATGGCAGGAGAAGGATACTGTAAAATCTCCAGTGAGAGGGGGATATTTGCCACTTCTCTGAACTACTAAAAATTTCCTCTACCCAGTTCTCCAGAACTGGTCAGATCCTGCTGAATACCACTTCCGCTTTGAAGTCTCCATCTTGACATTGCATGGTCCTCTCAAAATAATATCTCTCCTAGTTTCCCAGCTGGAAACACAATAAAATAATTTTGATGTGATTTTTAAAACTGGGTATTTTAGTTTCTACTAAAAAGAAAATCCCAAAGAGGAAAAAAAAAAAAAGGCATCATCTTGACATCTGGGGCTTATGTGGTTGTATTTTTTTTTAAAAAAGAAATTATAACCATAATACATTTTCCCCAGTTAACTTTCACATGAAGCAGCATCTGTTATTATTCAATTTTCAGTTAAAATACAGATAAAGCTCTAACGTAAATTTATTTTTCAGTCCATAGGGTATTGTTACTACCGTGTTTCTCCAACAATACGGCCTCCACCAATAGGAAGGCCCAGAATGTTTTATCGGCATAAAATCAAATTAAGCCCCTCCCCCAAATTAAGGCCTATATTAAACATGCAAAATGGGGGGAATGCCAGGGGGGCTTGCTGTTAGGAAGTAGTTTTGTTGCATACCCGGATATGGTGCTGCCTGCATTGACTTTGGCGTTGGTGGGGCACTTCGTATCAGGAGACCTTCCTCCACTGTTGCTTTCCCTTCTCCCTTGCTGCCACGGCGTTTAGAGCAATGCTGCGGCATTTGGCACAGCCATGCGCAGCCAGCCAGGGCTCCTCCCTGCAACCGGAGCCCAGCGGAGACACTGGGCTCCCCTGCCCAAGAGGGCAGCCCAACCCCATGTGGGGAGGCAAATTTCCCAGGGCCGTAGCGCAGGATTGGCCCACCCCAGGAGAAGCACCCAACCGTCATTCCTGCCTGGCGCCGGGCAGAGCGCGAAGAGCTTCACCTGGGGCGCCCAGCGCAGCTGACAGGCAGGCCCTCCTGCCTGGCAGCAGAGCTCTCGCCAAGGCAGCAAGCACCTCCCCGCTGGACCTTCTGCTCATCCGGCCAAAGCCGTGTGGGCTGGGCTGCGCCAGAGCCATGTGGGCTGGGCAGAGCCGGGAAAGCAAGCCACGGGTGCGCGCCCACCTGCCAAACAAAAGAGCCGGGCTGACCTGAGCTTGGCTTCCTTCCCAAGTCCCTCCAGCGTGAACCCGAAGGGGCCACCGGGAAGGCCGCCCGAGGCAGTGATAGCACCCACCCATCCATGGACAGGGAGGCAAGGTGACGGCCTGTGCCGCGTCCTCCTCCAAGCTGAGCCCCGCCGAGTCAGCGCCTCTGCCTGAGGCCTGTTCCGCTGCAGTGTTTGGAGCTGCCGGTGCATTTGGAGATGCATGGGGACGGGCTGGGTGAGGGGTGGAAAGGACGGGTGGCTTCGGGCTCTCTCCGCCGGCCAGGGAAGCAGCGCTGCCATCACTTTACCTCCCTGTCCATGAACGGGTGGGAGCTATCACTGCCTTGGGCAGCCTCTCCCGGTGGCCCCTTCGGGTTCGCGCTGGAGGGACTTGAGAAGGAAGCCAAGCTCAGGTCGGCCCGGCTCTTTTGCTTGGCAGGCAGGCACACACCCGCGGCTCGCTTTCCTGGCTCTGCCCAGCCCATACGGCTCTGGCGCGGCCCTGGTGGGATGAGCAGAGGGTCCGGCGGGGAGGCGCTGGCTGCCTTGGTGAGAGCTCTGCTGCCAGGAAGGAGGGCCTGCCTGTCTGCTGTGCTGGGCGCCCCAGGCGATGCTCTTTGCACTCTGCCTGGCGCAAGGCAGGGATGGTGGCTGGGCGCTTCTCCTGAGGTGGGCCGATCCTGCGCTGCAGACCTGGGAGATTCGCCTCCCCACGTGGGGTTGGACTGCCCTCTCGGGCAGGGGAGGCTTTGTTGTAGTAGGCCGTTGTTTTTAAAATAATTGGCTTTACCTTCGAAGGCAAAGGGAAGGCGATGACAGGAGCGCCTGAAGCCGAGTGTCTCCACCAGGCTCCGGTTGCAGGGAGGAGCCCTGGCTGGCCACACATGGCTGCGCCAAATGCCGCGGCGTTGCTCTAAATGCTGCAGCAGCGAGGGAGAAGGGAAAGCGACAGTGGCGGAAGGTCTCCCTATGCAAAGTGCCCCACCAACGCCGAGGTCAACATCCAAGCTGTCATTGCCCGCCCACCCAAGGTTGCAAGGGGGGGAATTAAGTCACCCCTGAAAAGACGGCCTAGCCGTTTTTTCGGGGGTAAAAAAAAAAAAAAGGCCCAGCCTTATTTTGTGAGAAACACAGTAATTAGTGATTAAAATATCAAATAATGAATGAATATCGGAAAAATATTCACTTACTCAGACTGAGAAGGTCACTGGATGACTTTAGGGTGTGAAGGGCAAAGATGTAATTGGGGAAATGATTGTAATTTTGCTTGAATGATATGTGCAAACAATACATCCATTTTTTGTGTATAGGTGCTTTCTTGCATATAACAATGCATAATAGAAACAGTCTTTACACATATCTTGTTAGGATTGCACATTTACTCCTAGAATTGCATGTTTTAAGTCTGTCTCCACATTAAGTTTTTTTAAAAAATCTTGAAATAATTTTGATAATTCCCATAATTGAACCCTACCAATTTAGATAGGCCTGACCATGGGGAGTTCACACAACCATTTTCCTGTCAGTCATCTTCTGATCTCACAATGAAAAGGAGACAAGGTTTCAGATCTCATATGATCATCAGGCACAACTTCTATTAATAAGTTTAGTTCTCGTGAGCCTCGAGTGCTTTGGAAAGTACCCACAGCCAATCTTCCAGGATGATAGAAAAATATGGAGAATGCTAAGCCAATCAGTGGGCAGCAGATGGGCAGCCTTATCATTATCCAAAAAACAAAACAAAAAACAATTTCTCCTTTATTAAAATACTGTTTTTAAAAATTTCAAATTATTTATAGGGTGAGAAACTCCTATATCAATCTCATAATGATCTATATCATTGCCCACTCATGGCTGAATCAACATCCTGGATTTTCTTCTTCATGAGTCAGCAATTGCTCTCCACCAGGGAATATTTTGTTATAAAATGGATCAGGACTCTCTAGAGAGAATGCATGTAGACTATTGCTAGGGCAAAAGCATTCATGGGCTAAAAACAGGAAAAGGAAGAACAAGAATTAAAAGGCCTGAATGTTGAGCAGAATTTGACCCTATATCTGTCAGCCACACTTGATAGACCAGGCCAGGAAATCAACCCCATAGTGAGATTAATCTATTGTTGGTGAGATTGGTTACAATAACAGAATCTTGCAAATCTGATCATTCTATACCTCATATGGTTTTTCTTATAGTTCAGTGAATTAGGAAGGTGTCTCTCTGAGTTGCTCCTGTATGTTATTTCGTTCTGGGTTTTTTTAAAAAAAAATGGCTTCAACATTTACTTGGCTAACAGATCTTGCATATCTCCATCAAGATCATCTTCCTTACTTTCTACAATAGCTGTCAGTCCTTAGAAAGTTTGGAGACTAGTTCGTTTCTAATTGAACAGGGGAATCAGAGCTTATCGAAAGCAGAGGTCACTGACCCTGATCTCTTTAAAAGATCATTGTGGGGGGAGGGGGAAATGATCCCCTTAGCTTGGAACAAACTTTCATGCTCAGTTTTCAAATGGAAAACTATCAGATTTTTGTGGAATTTAAATGGCTGAGAGTAATGGGGTATTTACATTTTTAAATTGCATAGAGATTATTGTATGGTTGGTTGTGTTTAGTTCAATTTTTTTCTTTTAGTGGTGTTTGTCCAGTTTTACTTTGTGGAAGAGCACCTCATTTCGTTGCACCCGCTAGCGAGTGTAATGACAAATAAATTCTTATGTCTAAATTCTTATGTCTATCACCACCTCTTTGCTTTTTATATTTCTAGGAATAAAGAGGAAAGAAATGTCCTGTCCCTAAATATATCTATCTCTCTGGCAGACATTGAGGGCAATAAACGAAAACATTATGGTTGTCCAAAGTCTTTCAGGGTGGGTGCATTCCCACTTTAGCTTCAGCAAGGTTACTTGCTTGAGCTTTTAAACAATTTCAGAGTGCTCAGATAATATTCTCCTTACCAAGGAATTTTCACTGATGTTTTCAAGCAAAAATTATAGCTGCTTGTCTGGGATAGTAGAAAGATTCCTGCAAGGGGTTGGATTAAGGTCCTTTTCAACCTTGTAAATCTATGCTTTCCATAATTTCATTCTCCAATGTAGCTATTTTTGCAGAAACATTTTAGGATGTCATTTCTTGTTTCATGAAATGCCCTTGCAGTCTTCAAAACTAAAGACTACCTCACATTGAAATCAACTCCTGATTCTTGGCAGCGGTCCACAAGTATTTTGTCAATTTTTTTTGTAAGCTGCCCAGAGTCACTGAAAATGAGTGGGCGGCCATATAAATTTTCTTAAATAAGTGAAAAGTACCAAGGAAAGTGAAGGAGTATGTTTTTATCAGGCAATACCATCATAGTCTTGCAGAAAATGAGAAGGGAGATTTCCATTTTAAAGTTCTTAATATTTCAATATCCACATTTAAGAACAAGATCTATGGAAACAGAGACAGAGATGAGGAAAAACAAGTTCATCAGGAGAGAGAAGACAAGGATGTTTTTCCATATCTATCAAGACATTCAAGAGGCCAAAAGAAAACCGTAAAATATTTCTACACTATTGAGTGCCCACGAACTACAAGAAATGTCTTTGTTAGCTAGAGTTTTTCCCCCAGAAACATTCACTTGATTTCCAGACATTAAATCCTCATGCCTTTTTCAATAAAAGATAGTTCTGCACAGCATGGAAAAACACATTAAATATGAAAGGCTTAACACGGCCTTTAATAATGACTGAACAGATAACCACAAGTATCAAGGCATTTGCTTAACAAGAAACAAAATAATCCAAGATAGACTCTGCCAAGAGGAAGAAAATAAAGAACTTACTTATGAAGCTGTCTACATAAATGAATGAAATTGCATTGGTCTTTAAAAATTGAGAATTTCTATATGCTTTCTGACATGTCCTTTGATTAGTATATAAAAATGTAATGAACAGTACTTTGCCACAAGATAAGCCACTTTTAGGAAAGATTGGTTCACAGATTTCAAAGAAATGTCCATAAATTTAGTAGGCCCGCTGCTGCCACCTGGTTCCTCTGTAGTGCCAACACTGGCCCTTTATAGACAAAAATTCCTCTCACCTCAGGAAGCAGGTGTTCTGAGGTTGACTTTAAAAATAATTGCCCTGTTACCTTGGTCCAACTTTCAAGTATCTTCACATTGCCAAATCAAAATGTCTGCATTTAAACCCCCCCAAAAAAAAAAAACCAGCATTGGAAAAGCATTCTTTGTCAAAGATCCCCAATGCGTCATTGTCATCTTTCTAGCCTCTGTACACATAAATATGTAGGAAAAACCTTGTGTGTTCTAATCAGTTATGATTAGAATGAAACTAGTTTTTGTTCTCGGTGAAGATGGTAGGGATTTCATAAAGGAGAATGTAACTCACGGCTGAAATGAGGGGTTCCTTGATGCTCTCTGAGCTTGCTTGTTTTCTTGCAGATGTTTCATTGCCCAAACTAGGTAACATCATCAATGCTAGCAAGAAGTGCTGTTTATATTATATAAAAGCCTCGGTGGCGCAATGGTTAGAGTGCTGTACTGCAGGCCACTTCTGCTGACTACCAGCTGCCTGCAATTTGGCAGTTCAACCAGGCTCAAGGTTGACTCAGTCTTTCATCCATCCGAGGTGAGTAAAATGAGGAGCAGATTGTGGGAGTAATATGCTGACTCGCAAACCATTTAGAGAGGGCTGTAAAGCACAATAAAGCAGTATATAAGTCTAAGTGCTATTGCTATTCTAGCAGCTTGCCTGTCCATGTTGTTGAGGGTGGTCTTACTTTATCAAAAAGTCCCTAACCATTCAACTCAATATAGCACAACCAACACAAACTCTAAAAAGAATTACACTGTCATACACCAAGAATATTTCAGAAACCACCAACAAACTACTAGAACCACATGGATTCAGCATAGCAAACAAGTCAACTAAAGCCCTTCAGAACGTATATACAGACCTAAAGACCCAACAACCCCAGAAGAAAAAACAGGAGTCATCTACAACACACAGTGTAAGGACTGCAACAACCACTATGTAGGACAAACAGGCAGAAGACTGGGAGAACGCATCCACAAACACCAACTAGCAGTCAGAAGACATGATGAAAATTCTTTCATTTCACAATATATAGACAGTTTTAACCATAATTTCAAATGTGACCATCCTATAACAAACCAAGTCCAAAAATGCCAGGCGATTTCTAGAAGCCTGGCACTCTGACAAATGAGCTATCAATAGACACATAAACATTAATATCTATAGACCATACAAAAGGGACTATCACCCCAGCCTCAAAAGGAACAAAAGACCCAAGCACCTCTCCACCAATAATCAGCACCCAGACCTGCATAGATTAACTCCAAGGTAACTTCAGACCAACAATCAAATAAACCAGACCCCAATCAAGAAACTGCCAAAGAAGCCAACAGCAAACAGCCCAACTGAAGAATCTCTAAGAAGACCATCCCCTGATAGGGCAAGCCACTAGAATATAAACTGACAGCAAATAGCTGTCCTTATTAGCACTGATGATGTTACCTAGTTTGGGCACTGAAACATCTACAAGAAAACAAGCAATCTCTACACAAGGACCCCTCATGGTAGGGATTTATTTACAGTATTGGTTCCATTGGCATCTTTTCTTTATAGACTTCATTGCTTCCTTTTCATTATAAACAAGAGCCTTACCTGTGTATTTATTATTAGTAGAGCAATCATAACAAGCCAATGCCAGGTTGCAATATACAGTTCCTGCATTATTGCATTCACCTGCAGAAATGCATTTTGAACATGTGTGTGTAAATGGAAAAGCATCTGTGCCAACAGCTGCAGATCCCTAGGTACACAAGATGATCAGGAATTTAGTACCATAAAAGATCAAATTATGCACAGGGACTGCATACGAGCATCTATTTACATACCTACCACTTCTACTCAACAAGCAGATGGTGGTTGCAATATTGTTGAGGCCTGTTTCCTATCATATGATCATTCAGATCTTGCATAACTGAATAGAATGATAAACAGATCTCAAAAAGATATGTTTTTAAACCCCTCTCTAACATATGCTTATACCTATAGCGAGGGGCAGGTATTTTTGTTAAGTGATCTATTTTACAAATGGAAGTTTTACAATTCCTGTATCTGAGGAACTTTCTGAACAACAACAACAACAACAAACAACAATAATAGAAGTTGCAGCTTCCTGCTATAGCAGCAGCAGAGCTGCAAAAGACTGTGCTATTCGGAACAACATACATTTTAAGAAGATACTTGGTTGATATCTAGGATACTGGCAGCAACCCCTATCAACCATCAGAGCCAGTCAACGATATTTGTGATACAATTTTAAATGTTTAGTTGACTGAGTTTCATGTTTAATGAATAAAACTTTATAATAATATACTAGGTAATACACACACTGAAGAGAAACAACTAGAAAAAATAACAAAACACCATGATTTGCAAATTGAAGTTGAGTGACTGTGGAGGAAGAAATCAATGGTTGTACCAATAGTAATAGGAGCCCTTGGAGCAATACACAAAGGGTTGCCTAGATACATGGAAATTTTGAAATTATCAGACCTGACTATTCTGACTTTGCAAAAAAAATACCTTATCTGGAACTGCCTTTATACTCAGACGTTACCTTAACCGCGATGAGGTCTTTGGTTAAGACTTGAACTGTTAAGATTTTACCAGTTGCAGACTGTTAAATGAATTGAAGATTAAATAAATGTATTATTATTATCATTATTATTATTCAATTGCAAAGGGCAGCTTTACTAGGAACAGCTTCCATCCTGTAACTAAATCTGTTAACACCATCAAACATCCACATCTGCCTATCCCAGGTCCTTGGAGAGGACTTGACAAGTAGACAAAAATGTCAAATCCAGTCTGAACATCTGACTGACTGTGCAATGATTAATAATAAAAATAACAACAACAATAATAATTTTATTGATATCACTGTAGCAGGGGATGCCAGAGTCAAAGAAAAAGAACTGGAAAAAAACACGAAATACCAGAACCTGTCCATCAAAACTATACGGTTATAGATGAAACATATAACAGTGATACCCATTGTCATCGGGGCACTTGGTACCATGTCCAAGAATTTTGAAAAACACATCAAGAAATTGCAGCTTCTTGCAATAATACCAGCGGAACGCAAAAAACTGTGCTACTCGGAACACCATATATTTTAAGAAGATACTTGGTTGGTACCTAGGATGCTGGCAGCAACCTGTATCAACCGTCAGAGCCAGTCAATGATATTTATGATACATTTTTTAATGTTCAGTTGACTTAGTTTCATGTTTAAGAAATAAAAGAGATAATAATAATAATAAATACCTTTTACTTTTTTAAGGGGAGGGGTATAACCAAAATCTTTTTTTATTTCACTTGTACAGCCATTAACACTAAATTCCTACTTGGTTTGGCCTGGAAGATTTCCCTTCAAATAATAAACGGAAGCATAAATCATTGCCTTCTATCAAAGGATCCTCCAATGTGGACATGAGCCTGGAAATCAGATACTAGTCTAACACCTTCCTTGAAATAACAGTTGTCTATAAGTAAGGCATTTTGGTATGGAAAAGCCATAAATCATTTGAGTTGCTAAAACTGGCCCTCTTTACCATGTTCATCAGAGCAGTTTTGTGTCATTTGATTCACTGATTGTATAACAGTTATAACTTGAAGACATTTTATAAAATGAAGGGCGGGGATTCATTCCAGACTGGTTAATGATTTAGGATTCCATATATAAATAATAATATTCAACTATTTATTTTTTTAAGTGTTTAGGTTGGTGCATTAAAAAAAAAAAAGTAGGAAGTATCTAAAGGGTCAAGACAACCTCATTGTGAGATACCAAAATTGGAGCTATATATACATCTATACATGCATACTCATCAACAAAAGAGTGTGAAGAAAAATGCATTGTGCAGGGAAAGAAAAAGGGAAAAAAAGAATATCTACAGGGAAAGTTCAAGCATTAGGGCCCTCACAGTAGGAAACTGGTCACATGGGTAACATAATGAAATTTTACTGCAAAATATCCCTTTTTTTCTTATTTGAAAAGACAAATTATTAGCATTTTTAAACAATTTCAATATGTTTAATGGCTGAAAGTTAAGCTCAAACTGTTCCGCTGACTGGATAAAGTGCTAGGTCTGTAAACAGGAATCTTAAGTTACCCCAAGAGTACACTCATTTTAAATTTTACTTGAAAGCGGGATGTACGTTTATTACAATTTCAAACAAAATGCTAATGCCATTAAACAAATGAGGTTTAGGCAAATTAACTGCATTTTAATATTCTGAAAGCCTATGATATAGGACATTGTGTTACGAAACATTGGCTAGAAGTATCAGTTGCAAGTGGGATTTTCATTGCTGTGAATCTCAGGAGAATATTTGTAATTAGTATCATTTGCCTAATACTTCAGGTTAATTAGAATATTTAATTGAATAGCTGTAATCTTCAGAGATGACTATATTATGATCAAATTAGTACTATCACAGCACACGCTGATCACTGCTGCAGCCTGCCTCACTTCTGCTAGCTATTCAGCCCTCTGGAGCGTTCAGCAACATAAGAAAAAATCTGTTTCTTACACTTTTGAATTTTAATGATCCATTTGAACTCTGCCATCAACATTTAATTATTCTAGGAAAAAAAAAGTCCCAACCATGGGTCCCATATGGCATGTTGGCAAATACACTTGCCCACACTGGAGCCTGCTCCTCTTCCAGCAGTTCAATCTCTGGGAAAGAACTGAGCAGAATCATCATCATCATCTTCTTCTTCTTCTTCTTCTTCTTCTTCTTCTTCTTCTTCTTCTTCTTCTTCTTCTTCTTCTTCTTCTTCTTCTTCTTCTTCTTCTTCTTCTTCTTCTTCCTCTTCCTCTTCCTCTTCCTCTTCCTCTTCCTCTTCCTCTTCCTCTTCTTCCTCCTCCTCCTCCTCCTCCTCCTCCTCCTCCTCCTCCTCCTCCTCCTTCTCCGTGTATTCTTGTAGATACAGGGTCCGCTTTTTGGATCATTGTTCCGTTGGTCAGCCATAACTACTACTACTACTACTACTACTACTTCTTCTTCTTCTTCTTCTTCTTCTTCTTCTTCTTCTTCTTCTTCTTCTTCTTCTTCTTCTTCTTCTTCTTCTTCTTCTTCTTCTTCTTCTTCTTCTTCTTCTTCTTCTTCTTCTTCTTCTTCTTCTTCTTCTTCTTCTTCTTCTTCTTCCCCTCCCCCTCCCTCTTCTTCTCCTCCCCCTCTTCCTCTTCCTCCTCATTCTCATTCTCATTCTCATTCTCATCTAGGGATAGACAAAATGATTTGATAATATTACAATGAATCTTAATTCTGTAAGATTCTTGGACAATTATATTGTGCACAGAAAGTTTGAAAGAATCAGGTAACCAACCTTTATTATCTTACAAATATAATTTCCCTCTTCTTTTATAGATTTGCACATACAAATCCCCAGTGCAGCCAGAGCACAGATGTTGAGTTCTTGACCTTAGCAGTTGTGAATATATTTTTTTCTTTTCAGACTTGGTAAATATTTTAAGGGGGTTAAACTTCAACCATTGTTGTGAACATTAGAAAGCAGTTGAATCCCATTATATCAAACTCAGAAACAAATTCTCATTCTGGAGAGAGACAGAGAGAGGAAGAGAGAGAGGAGAGAGAATTTGGGAGAAGCATTCATGTCACAAAGATGCATTGTTTACACACAGATGTGGCTAGCTTCAAAGTGCTTTCCCCTAAGGATATGAAAGCTCATGAGGTCAAATCCACACAGTAAAGCAAATGAAATTAAAAACTGAAAACCATCTTCAAACAGAGTGCACTGACACAACAACCTAATTCGCCCCCCATGAAATCTCTCTTTCAGTGATATCACCCAAACATGCATTCTTTTGGCTAATTGAACCATCTTTTGTAATGACACTGAAGAATATTTTCTAACTAGACATTTTGCTCTTCTGTATTCTTGCAAAACAGCCTTGGCACTGCACAGGTGAGCATTTCAATACAGATACAAAAAGCTGTTCCCATCAATCTTAAACTCTAGGCTTCTGCAAAATGGAAAGACAACCCTACAATTTTTCAGTCCTTCCCGATCCCACCTGTTCTTGGGAAATCTTTGCCTTTTCACAAAAATTAAAGGAGAATGGAAGTCTGTCTCTAATGAACAATATTTTGCTCAAGTAACACAAATGTAAGGTGCTTGTGAATGGTCCATTTGACTAGCTTTAGAATAACAGCTCTTCTAACTCCAAACTTACTAGTTTGCAAAGATGCAGACTCCTCAAATTGGGATACTTGACTTTTAGAATTGCCCACAAAAATATCATAATCTAATCAACACATATATGCATATGCTTGTATGCATTGCATAAATATATTGTATATGTAAGGAATATGATAAATCTATAATGATGGCACTTCATTCCACCATTTTACCAAGATTCCCCCCTACTTCAAGCCAAAATCCTATATGTATAGGTACATGTTTAATGTTTAATTTCTTGTCTGCAAACTCCAATTCAGCATGAAGCAACAGCTTTCACAAATAGTTTGGTAAATAAATGAGAATCTAAAGCAACAACGCTGAGATGACACACATATCTTTTATGTACATTATATAAATTATAATGTTATTATCACTTAATAATAATTATAAAAATATTCTTTAAAAATCTTTTTAATAACAAATGTATGGCATAAGTGCAGAATTTGTTAGTAAAAGTATTTTTAAAAATTTCAATTATAAATGGGATAGAAGCAGACAGAAAAAAATATTAGAGAAATTCAGGATTTCTCCCCTATTTTTATAGGGTTCCCTTGTCCCGATACAAATTTAATGCCTAAAATGTAAAAGAATCTATCATCAGTTGTTATATAATCTTTGATTTTCAACAATAATCAAGACATACTGTCTTCTTAAAATATATTCATGTTTATAAAGGTAAAAAAACTCTTTCTACCTAAATACTAAATATATCTTATCTCCCTACTCTTTAAAAGGCAGTCTTTGACTGCTAGAATCTAGAACTATATATTCTTCTATCTATTAAACAGATGGCAAATAAGATTGTAAACATATTTGTTTCATACTGAATAGATAGTTTCTGGCATAATACTAATTACCAAATTAAATGACTGACTTTTTGTGTCACATTAGAATGAAAGCCATTCTGGAAGTTTGTTTTAGGGAGTTATTTACTTTGACAAGAGTATGCAATGAAAAAGCTGTTAAATGTTTCCCCAACAACATAATGCTCTGGGTGTAATGTCTTTTTTTTTTCACTTTATTTTTTTTAACTTTGTATTTTATTATAATTCATTTGTACAAGTTTCATTGCAGTCACTCATTACAAAATTTATGTGCGTTTAATCCATTTCCAAGAGTACCATACTTTTCCAATCTCACCCTATATGAGTGTGATGTTTCCAGGCAAGTGTACATGAGGTTCATATTGTCTTTTCTTGCTTCCTTATAGGCATAAAGAACTAAAGAAAAATCAATATTAGCCAAATAATAAGCACTGCATCGCATAATTTGTAGAGGTTTCTTTATTTTTCAGCAAGTTGTTTTGAATTTTGAATAATTGCTGCTATACCTCATGTTATGTATACATTTTGATTCAATTTTTAATTGATATGGGAGGATGGGGAGAGAAAGATCACATTGTCTTTCTTTTTTATGAAACAAATTACAAATTATGTTTCATTTAGTTTATCCTTTTGATATTAACAGGATAGCTTCAGGATCCCATCAAGGTGCAACAGGTCAAGTCAGTGTTTATTAATTTGTTCCCCAATTCTAAATTCAACCATAACATTATTTTGATGACAATGGAGCAAGATATGTGCATATAAGATAATTATTTATACCTGTATAATTATTTATACAAATAATTAATTAATACAATTAATTATACATAAGTATCAATACATGTTTAGTTCCTGATATAATTAATAAAATATATGGAATATAAACTATCACTATTCTGCATGTTCTTTTAAATTAACCTTTGCATCTTATCACTTATATTGTCACTATAGGGTAATGTACTGTAAATAGCACATACACATACACATTTATACTTTTTAAAGTTTAGTTATATTAGTTACATTCATGATTACCAATAATGACAAGAAAAAAAATCACATGGTTGAGAGATGTTTATCCCCTTCTAAAATGCAAGCCTAGGTTTCTATTAAACATATGGCCCACTGAATTTAAAGGTACAAACAATCCAAAAACCAAGTATTGGGCATAGATGTTTTTCTCTCTCTGTATTTGTAAGCAATAGTCTGCCAAATTATTGAAAAATAACTGAATAATCACAAGTGGGAAACATTTAAGTTTTAAACCTTGCAATGCATCTGAGCTTAAAGCTAATATTAGAAAATCTATTTGTATACTTCCAGCAAGGTGTATTTAGTGCCCTATTTTTGGTCCTGATATTTTAATTAAACCAGGTGAAGTTAGGTTTGCAGCTCAATCATCAAAAGTCAGCATTGATGAAATGAATTATTTGGGTTTCAGTCTCTGTTAAATCAAGTTGTGATTACCAGCTCATCCTCTCCTAAACACAACTAATCTCATTCCAGAATTGTTTTAGGGGAATAAAACAGGAAGGAAGGAAGGAAGGAAGGAAGGAAGGAAGGAAGGAAGGAAGGAAGGAAGGAAGGAAGGAAGGAAGGAAGGAAGGAAGGAAGGAAGGAAGGAAGGAAGGAAGGAAGGAAGGAAGGAAGGAAGGAATCAAAAATATATTCTAAGTTAATCTTAACAAATTTTAAATTAAGCCAATTATTAATTAGAGATAGTGCCTTAATATAAATAGGTTTAAGCAATTCCAAATATTAATTCACTATGAAAATAAAGTGGATTTTTGTGGTTTAATGAAAAGGAAAGCCTTGCTATATTGTGATGGTTCTTTTCTTTAATGCAAATATTTACTTCAACCCACCAGCCTAACAATATCTCTTCAGTTTTAAGAAGAAATTCCCTTTGGAAGGATCTATGGTGTGACATATTAGTTCCAAAGGAATTCTTGAGGGAATAGTTGATTGTGTAGTGAGAGTAAAGCAGATTACCTTTTAGAGTTATTCAGACACCATTGACTAATCAAAAGAGGCTGAAGCATTTTATAAAATCCACAGTGAGATGACATTTGGGAGTACCTTAGGTAGACACTTCTTTAATTCAGACAAGAGGGGAAGGAGGAGGAAGAGGAGGGGAAGGAAGACGAGGAATAGCACAATTAGTCTTTGAGATTCTGTTATAATAGATGATCCCAAGATTTAGCTTTCCTGTAGAGTTGATTTCCTAGTGTATTCTATCTAGAGGGCCTGACAGTTTGTCCCTATTGCCTAAAATATAAATAGATAAACAGATTTGAACACCTGAATTTGGTCTTCTCTTATGAATTTTGTGTATTTGTGTGTGTGTGTGTGTGTTATTTTTTAAGAAATCATTCTCTTTTTTGGCCTCCAATATATTTCCCAAGGAAGCTCACATCATCAATGCATGCATAATGAAAACAATAAAATAGAGTAAATAAGAACAACCAGGTCAGTTAAAGTACAATTCCATAAATAGAGCAAACCATCCAAATTTCTGTGGCTAAAAGAAAAATACTAACAGTGCCCCAAAAAATTAAACAGAAGAATCAGTCCAGCTTCCTATGGAGATATCCAATCAAATTATAGTAAATTAGAGTGCCGAGGAATTTGTACGGCAGCAACAAACCTGCCCAACCATCAATTTAGTGTGTACATTAACAATGAGTATTTTACCATGACCAGCAACCCCAAATAGCAAGGTTTCAAACTGTATATATATTTAGGAGGGCTGTGTGACAATTTCAAACAAAATGTGCCTACCTCTGTCACTATATCTTCATTCACTATGGTCATATTAGTAGTAAAGAGTAGAAATGCTTGTATATGCACCAACGTGCCTACCGTCCCTGTCCTATTGTTTCTCTTATTCTTTTATTTTTCTTATATGTACCCATTTCATGTATTCACAACTATGTATACAGTTATACTTATTATCTTGTAAACAATTGGCAAATCAAATAAATAAATAAATAAAAATAAAATAAATATTAAAAATATATTGAAACAAAAAAGTAATATATGTCATAAATAATAAATTATGAAAATTACATTCTTCCATATTTTGAAAGTTTTGCATCATTTTATTGTATTCCAATATTGTGTGAGATACACACACACACACACACACCTATATACCCCTATACACACACACACACACACACACACACACACTATTTTTATTCTAAACAGGTTTAATTTTTCTGAGACATGAAAAATAATTTACAAATGTTTAAATCAAATAAAATAAAGATTACCCCTTCTAATCCACTGGTTCCTTGAGATATAGCAGTATCCTTTTCTAGGCTTATTATATGTTTAAGACAAAGATTTAAAAAATCTTGCATAATTCTCTTAAAAATAACGTTAAGTTTGATATTGAAAACAGTATCAAAATTCTTGCAAAAATGTGGTTCTTTGCATTGATAGTACATGTGAATTTGGTCTGCGCTTCTTGTTAAATTGGGGGAAATAATAACATGAAATAGATGGAGAAGACATTTAAGGCCTTAAGTGGTGACTTGCCAGAGCAGAAAATACCCCCTTACCTTTCATATTCATTTGAATTTTCCTTAATCAACACCTTGCTTGAGAAACATTTTGGGGAAGTAACTAATATTTCTTTTTCCAAAATTCCAACATGCAAACTGGGGGGCGGGGGGTTGCTTCCAATATATTTTAGGAATCTAAAGTTTGAACTAGTCTCATGTAATGAAAAATTATTGATATCTAATAAAATCTAATGAATTTTTAAAGGTTCTGTTAGAAAATTCAGAACTGTCAATGGAGTATGTTCATCAGATATAAGGCTTCCAATTCTTGGGCATTATTTCCAGTCTATTTCATGCTGTATGTCTTTATTTGGACAGTATAAAACTGTATTATGTAAATATGACTATGGTCATTGTCTTAATATGAAATAATTGCATCAAGAAACATGGTTTCTAATTAAAATTATGATGTATTTCCATCCCTTAAGAACCCATGCTGGAATAAAATAAAGGGAATGGATTGGAAACTTGAGTATTATTATTAAGAATCTTCATTAAAAATTATTCTCAGCATGAGAAGAAAGAAATAAAATATTACAACATGGCATAATATTAGATATTAAAATTAACATCTAGAAGATAGCATAATCATCAACTGTGGTATCAAATATCCAAAATAAACAAACCTAAGAGTAGTAATATGTTGGTAAAATAAATGGTATAAAATAATATCATTTTACATAAATGATGTGTGTGTGAGTGTGTTTGTGTGTGCGTGCGTGCGTGTGTGTGTAAAAAATATTGCAGGATCCAATCTGAAAATAATAAAAATATTATTTTCAATGATATCAACAGAAATAAAATCTTACAAATATTAAGGATTAAAATGTTTTTTAAAAAATTAGAAGAATAAAAATGTTTTTATCTGAAGTTGAGAAAGTATGAATATAGGAACAAGCTGAGTTTCCAGGTTCTGGAATGTCAGATTACTAAACTCTCCCTGGGTGTTTTAGAAACTAGTTAAAATAGGCTAGGAACCTGAATAAAAATCATATTTCTCATATTCTGGAAGAATGTCTGATTGCCTAGCTATCGTAGAAAGAAAGAGATGATAAAAGTTAAAAAGAAAAAAGTAGAATTAGTAAAATGATATTTATCTTCTTTCCTCATATGTTATTTCAACTAAATTATGGAATGCCAGAAGGTCTTGTTTCCAAAGTAAAAACAATACATTTAGAAGTCCACATTTTTCAGGGCTGCAATTTCATCCTTTTCATCTCTAGTAAACATTTACCGGGTTTTTTCCTGAATCCTAGATGAAAAATGCTCAGGTTCCATAATGCTTTATAGTTCTCAAAAGACCTCTTATTCTTTTATTTATTTATTTCAGATCAGTCTTGATGCCCAATGACTGCCTAGACAAGTCCCTAAAGTTTTCTTTTCAGCAATGATTACCTACCCTTGTCATCTTCCTAAGGTTAAAAGAGGTTAAACTGTCCCAAAGTCGTCCATCTGGCGTGGTGCCTAAGGTGGGAGTGAAACTCAAAGTCTTCCATTTTTTAGGCTGACAACTTCAGCACTACACCAAACTGTCCTGGAATGAATCATTGATATTTAACTGTCTCCTGTTTTATTGGCAGAAGTCATACAGATATAGACTGAAAGATAGTGAGACCATGATCAAATCATTTGTGATTTCCTAGCTTTCCGAAGAATCTTAGTAAACATGAGCAAGACTGATATCAGACTGATGTAATTTAATATATATCTAAGCATTTTTTTTGTAATACAGGTTCCGTTCAGTACAATTACTAGAATGTGAAACCACTAATGATTTTGTACACTGACAACACAGAACTTCCCAGGAGTGACAAGCATAGCCATTAGTCTTTTTGAAACAGTCAGAGTTACAAGGTCAGGTACACTGCTAATATATTTGAAAAAAACTCCTGTCTTTCTGATGTCGTGTGAGCCTAAATTTGTATATTTTTATAAATTAGTATAAATACTTGATTCATTTTTAATTTATGCTATTACCATACAGAGTTTCATCATCATCTAAGTAAACACACTAATGTACCTGTTAATTGTTAGAAGTATAGCTCAAGTTACTTCATTATCTTATTTTTGCTTTTTATTGCCATATTATTATGGTTCATAACAGAAGTTCAGGCAAGATTTTATACTAATAGGAAACATGACACTTGCGTATGTCCGTGCACCACACATGCACATATGTGAGTGGACATGTGGACATGTGTCTTTACGCATTTCTTATTATCCTACTTTATTGGGTAACCTGGGAACACAATAAACTACTTAGTTACCAAATTGTTAGGGTGTTAAATATTATACTTTGTTCCATCTCAACAATTTAGGGAAGCCAATAAGAAATAAAACATACAAACATATGCCTAGAAACCTAGCAAGAGGCCGCAGGAGTCATCCAAAACATTTACTCACTTGTATCAGAATAATCCCATGTGAAGATCTTCTAAATCTTATCTTTAAAAATTCAATCACCTCTAAGCCTGAAATATCACATATAGACCACTGTTGGGCTCGGAGATTTTATCCAAACCTCTGGGTGAAAGTTTGCTTTTGTCAAATGTCAATTTCCTACTACTGAACTTTCAGTTTGGAATCCTTTTAGTTATACCTGTATGGAATTTGAAAACAAAGCTTATCCATCTTTATATTTATAGCAAAATAATGAATTTTCATAATGTTGATTACAGTGTTATCTTTTTTCCTGTTTCACCTTCAGAAATAGAAAGACAGGCTCTTCATAAGACTCATTAAAATAGAGTCCATAATAGTATGAACCATTCCCCACTCCATAACATGGTTTTTGAACCAGTTCATCTTTTTTTATTACTCCTTAAAAGAAAAATCACTTTTTCAAAAGGTTAAAGAGGATTTGAGTGCCTCCCTTTTCAGCAGATTGAGGGAAAAAATCATTTTTGAAAATGTAGTTAAATAAAAATATTTAAGTTTGCATCATTGGAATTACTGATTTACAGTAATTAAATTATAGACTGAAACTTCAAGTGCTGTTTAATGTAGTGAAACTAACTACTGGCCTAATATATACAGTATAATTCCATATTGAAATAGGAGTATAGAAAAAACATGCCAAGTTATAAACGCTCAATAGAGCAAAAGTCCTAACATAGTAGGGATTTGTAATAGTAAGTGGCACAGAATTGGAATTTATCAATGACAAACCCGTTAAATCTTGTAGATTTTTTTTTAAAAATCTGTATAGGATTACCTTCACTTAAAAGTACATTTATCAGTTGGTTATCTTAACTAGTTGCTGGACTGAGTTGTAAATTTTCCTTTTTACCTTTTTTAAATTTGATGCTCCTCTTATGCTTTTAATATTCTTTTTATTTGCATAAATTAAATTAGGACAGACAATCCTATTGCAACTGCATGGTTACATAGTTTCTAAGTATTTGAGAAATACACACACACATACACACACACACACACACACACACACAATTTGATTTTGGATTTCAGTGGCATATTCTTCAGGGACAGAAGGTAAATTACAGGTATGGAATGGAATGCATGTGGATGCCCTCCAATGCATTAAACTGTGCAGTGATAACAGAATTTTCTTGTAATGCTGTGTGATGAGTGCAAATATCTCAGAAGTCGTAATAAAAATGAAAGGAAGAAAAGAGGAAACTTTCACATTTTCTTTCCCTAGTCTTTTCAATGGACTCTGCAGCAGACTGCCTTTGAAGTCCACTTGAAGCCTGTAATTTGCACCAAATGCAGTCTCCCTTTTGAAATTTCATTCTCTGTTATATCACACCTATGCTATTGGCTTTGCACTACAATTCAAAGGGTTAGTTTTGAACTGTACACCCTTTTATATCTTGGTACCTGCTGGACTTGACTTCTCCAACCACCATCAGCTTGTCCAGTTGATCACCCAAAGAGAAGGTTGTGGTATATCCATTTTTCATAAAGCAAGAAGACCCAAGACCAGAAAACATTTTCAATTACTGCTTTATGGAATATTCTTCCCTTCGAATAGAGGCTGGCTGGCCCCATCTGTTACAACATTCCAAGAACCACTGAACACAGAGCTCCTACAGAGAACATTTAGTAGTTAGAACATTGCACCCAAATTTCACTTAGTATTCCATCTGTCAATACTGTTTATTATGACTATCAAAGATAGATATTTTAATTCTGGTTTTACAACTATCAATCACTGGGAGTTCCCGGCTAATTTGCAGTATAATTATTAATTTACAAAATAAATAAATACACGAGAAAGGACTTACTAAAGACCATTTAACTTAGCCATTGGTCCTGACAGAAAGACTATAATAGCAGTAGAATAACATAATGACCAATTGTTGAAAAAGGGTGAGATCTCTGCTAGATTCCCGTTCTTATGTGCAGAAAAGCGCATTGGAGAGAACTGAGATCGCAGCACATAGAACTTGCAATGCCAAGCCGCTCTTTTCCTTAACTTCTCTACTTAATATTCAATACACAGCAAGAGGATCTGACTGTAAAACCTGGCTCTGAAAACCTACTGTCAACTCCTGCCCTCCAATAAATGATCCAGAGCTTCCCCACATCAGGATGGAAATGTGTTAGGCACTAAAAACCACTGCTTGCATGACATCATTCCATAACAGATTACACTGTAATGTTAGGAATGTAATCATTAGCATTTAAACATGCATAAAATTTAATTAACCTACTTACCAGTTTGCTTAGAACTTTTGAAGGGCTACCTAGAGTCCTCTCTAAGCATTTTATTGCAGAGTTTTTGGAAAGCTCACAAAAGAGAGAAGTTCACTGGGATTTTTCTCCCTAAAGCTGATGAGCCATGACAGATGAGCAGATGACCCGAGTTAATTATTATTGAATTCGTTATTACTGCTTTGTTGTCACCCAGCTCAGCCAGGGTAAAATGATGACAGTAGGTATCTCATTAAAACAGCTGTTTCAATTATGTAGCGGCAAATATTTAAAAAGCGGGCTTTCCAAGTTGAAAGCTGTTAGCAAAGTTTGTTTGTTTGGGTGAGCAATGCCAAGAATCTTTGTCCAAAAAGGAAAGGAGAAGGAAGAAGGAGAGGAGGAGGAGGAGGTGAAAGCAGAAGGGAGGGGACTAGGTAGATGAAGAGACTAGCCACCTGAGGGGGCGGGCAAGGCAGATTCTTGTGACTGAGCATCACGGCCAGAATAAATGTAAACAAGTTCAAGTGTGTCCGTGAACTTGTCTTACCTTTGCATGAATTTAATTTTGTTTACATTTGCATCTGCTACATTTTGACAGTAGAACAAATGAGCAGATTACTTTCCAGGTGGGAGAAGTCAAATCTGTGCATTTATTTTCGTCCCTTGTCATTTACCATTTGAGTCACCATGATCATTGAAAAGGAGCGAACGAAACTTGCAAAGAGAAAAAAAAAAGTCCTTCTCCAGGGATGAGGAGTGCTGGTTACAACCTTCTGTCTTTGTCATCATGACCTTTGCTTAACGCCGGCTTTTCTTAGATAGAGGTATAAGAGCTTGGGGATTTCTTGCTGATCTTTCCAGACATCCATTTCTTTCATAACCTGCTTTCTCTATTCTCAGCTGACAAAATCATCATGAATGTGAATGAGTGTGTTCACCATTCATATCCAGATGGCTAACAGTGGTATCTTAATATCAAAAAATGCAAACAACTGAGTGTAAAAAGCTGCGCACAATCCACCCCAAATTATTTCTGATTATAGCTTTTCTGTGTACTACCTAGAAGTATCTGGCTGTTTTCTTCACTAGACAGAACATGAAACAACGTGAATGTTTGATCTGACCCAGCAAGTCAGTGATAATGGTTTAGACTTTATCTTTCCTAATAGTCTGAATAGTCTGATAGCAAATAGACTTCTTAATCGGAAAACTGCGCTAAATTTATATCCAATAAGTTGTACTTTGGTGATAATAAAGCTTTATTTTCCACCCAAGATGGAGGAGGGCCTTCCTTTAATTACCTTTCATTAGGCTGGCTAGCAACTCAGTGGAAAACATTATCAGAGGTAACTCAGAAACAATAAAAAACAGAAAATAGTAAACACTGATTATTTTTTTTGCCCATGTAGCATAACAGCAAGTGAGTATGACATTTCCATTTTTTATTCAATTTTTTTTAACTAAACATGTTTCTTTTCCTATTTTTGACATATTTGTGTAAGAAGAATTTCAAAATCATTATTAGGACAATACTTCTACTAGGGTGATGATAAAATAAAATCAACAGAAATCATTATTTTGAAAGCACAAATAGGTTTTTACCTCATTGATCTGTATTTTAGCAATTAGCTTGAGGAAAGAATTGCAAAAGCCCATATGTCTTTTCTAACCTGATAAAATCTTAAGTCTTCCTATGTTCTTCACTCACCCACATACCCATCTTGTTCACATAATATTTTACTAAATCCATCCTATTCCTTCTCCCTATTGCATTTCCCTTTTTACTGCTTTCAGTTGTAAATATCAATGGCAAGAGAAGGCAGAAAATGAAAACATGCAGAAGTCACTAAGAGTTGAGTGTCAGACACAGAAGCAAGAACTGTTTAGATGGGGAGATGTCTAAAAGGAGATTGTTAGGTGTGAATTAGGTGAAGGTATGTTGTGAATCAGTTTTGTGCTGCTCAGTGACTATTAACCGTTTTACAATGGCGGCTATTCCAGAATTAGAATCAATATTTAGTTCCTGTCCATGTTATTCAAATCTCTGGGAAATTTCAACCTAAATTATGCTTGCTTTTGAAGTCTGATAGAAGGGCTATCATTTTCAGTATAGTTGCCCCATCAGAAGGATAAATTCTGCTACATTCACCTTAGCCCTAATTCTTCATATGAAAGTAGGTTGCTTACATATGTGGGCAGGAATTGTATTGTTTAATTCTGTCCATGATCTTAGACTGATACTATTCTCTTCTAAATGTCTACCCTTATCATGCAAAAGTCTTTATTCTGGTCATCAGCCAACAAAATGAAGTACTGCAGAGTGTCCTGCTCACACGGAATGATTTAATTCATGTATATATTTTTAAGTAAGCCCAGGTTAATTAATGCCAAAACAGAGCTGCTATATAAAATAGCATTGTAGGATAGCTATTCTGTCTATAAAAGGTGGGATAAAATATCTTCATCATCAACACACACACACACACACACACACACACACACACACAGAGGTCTCTTCATGGTTTTAAATACTATTGATCATAGTATGCCATTGAAATACTTTGATGTATAGAGATGGGGATTGAAAGTTTCAATGCAAGATTTATTCATCTATCTCTATGTACTACTAGAAAATTATACTGAAGAATTTTGGTGCTCACTGGAGAAGAGCCTAATTCTGGGAACGATTGAGGGCAAAAGAAGAAGGGGACAGCAGAGAATGAGGTGGCTGGATGGAGTTATCGAAGCAGTTGGTATGAGCTTACATGGACTACGGAGGATGGTAGAGGACAGAAAGGCCTGGAGGAATGTTGTCCATGGGGTTGTGATGGATCAGACATGACTCTGCGACTAACAACAACATTTTGGTGCAATTCTTTTGCAATTATTCTATGACATCCTACCAGGATGGTTGGGAGGACAACTGGATTCGATCAGACAGGAGATAGAATTCTAGGAGTTGAAGTCCACAAGTCTTAAAGTTGCCAAGTCTGGAGATGCCTGCTCTACGAGGTTGCTCCCCAGATGCTCTCCACTGGATCTTCCATGATCCATTGACCGTTTCATTGTGAGATGTTGCTT
>NC_142011.1:149742463-149754963 GCF_049901735.1 Notechis scutatus | reverse complement strand
TACCAGACAAATGTTGTTAGCCTAATGCTTTGATGCTATTGACCAATACTTCCTATCATTTTACAGAATGCAATGTCCTCATCACATTTATTTGCTCTCATAGTGGTGGGATTCGGCATAGAATTTATTGGGAGATATTTATTTATTACATTCAACATACCATCTTCCTGCTCTAGGTTGTATTTGGGAATGCTAGCAAACTCAGGCAGGAAATAGGACAAGTTCTGTTTGGGGTTTTATTGCAAATGCCCCAGATAAATATGGTAATTAATTAACATACACTTGAGATGCCAGCCTCTTTGTTCAGAAATAGATTTTACTTTGCTTGTCTTTTATCTTAATCACTTAATCACATTATGCCTATAATATTGTGCCTTGTTTTGTCTATCGTTTCACTTTCTCTCCTGTGCCTCTACCTTATATCTTAATGTTTATCCTTTATCCTACACCTAAACTACATTTTCTTATACAATATTCTACTTTATCTCAGTTCAATTTTTTCTTATATTTTCACTACATTGATGCTACTCCTACCCTCTACAGCTAACCCTGGCCCAAAGTCACTTGCATGTACAGCTAATATTGCGTTGAAACATTTGCCATGGGACTAGAACAGAATGGCACATTTTAAAACTGGCAATTCAACTTCTGCTGCTATGAAGGATGGTTTAATTTTTAATATTTATTTGTTTAGGCTAATCATCAGGGTGCTAGGTCCTTGGGTCTGTAACGGCACTGAAAAATGTGATGTATGACCTTTGCATTATCCCCATGGTCACATGATCTACATTTGGATGCTTGACAACTGACTCACATTTATGACGGTTGCAGAGTCCCAGGATCATGCAATCCCCTTTTGCAATCTTCTGACAAGCAAAGTCAATAGGAAAGTCAGATTCACTTAACAACCGTGTTACTAACTTAACAAACTGCAGTGATTCACTTAACAAATGTGGCAAGAAAAGTCATAAAATGGGCCAAAACTTACTTAACAAATTTCTCACTTAGTAACATAAATTTTGAGCACAATTGTGGTCATACATTGAGGACTACCTCTATTCCTAACCTTTAGCCCCTTTTCTTGCTATAGTCCTGGCTTTTGCCCTATTGCCAGCCTTTTGGGCTTTGGTGTAATGTAGTTGGTCAGTGCCTTCAGAAATGATCTGCCAAGGATGTTCTCCACCATCTATGTCTGAGATGGACATTCTCAGAATTTTCTTGGGACTTTAGTTCTTTTTTCTTTTCCTTTTTCTCTTTCCTCTGAAACTTCTTCATTCTTCCAGTTTTTCATCAGTGTTGCCAAACTCTTTTTCAGGATCCTGTTTTCCAAGCCTTCAAATTGGATTCCTTAATAAGTAAAGAGGAGGAGGAGGAGAGCCCAAGTATTTTCATCAGTCTACTTCTTTTCTTTCACACCATCACTCTTTATTCTTCTCTTAACATTCTGTAGATACCAAACATATTCACTTGTCATTCAACTCTGTCTCACATACACACAAACCTTTCCCTAAATATGTTTTAGGTTTTTAAATCCTTGTGATTTTCCAGAAAAATAACCTACTCCCCATTAGATTATTTACTAATGGTCATTATTCGTATATTATTTATTTATATTTAATTAATTAATTTATGGCTGCCCATCTCATATACCTGACTGTAAATGGCTAGCAGTTAAAATAGAATAAAATCCGATAAAAAAACCAACCAAAATTAGAAGCAAAATAAATAACATAAAACAGCATCTGAAAACCCTTATGATATGTATAACTATGATCAGGAAAAGGAGTCATTTGTGCTATCAGAGCCCCAAGCTTAATAGTACTGATATCACAGCTGCTGTTACTACTGATAGTACTACTACAGAAACTATTACTACTATAAACTAATAGTACTAAGTCAATTGAAGATTAGGAAAATTCAGGTCAAGTTCCCCTTTAACCATGAAACCTACTGGGTCAATTACAAGAAACCACAAGCAATCTCATAGATCATAGACCATCTTTTTGAAAAGCATTGCCCATTTCTTGTTTGTCATAATATTTATTTATAATAAATATTATAAATCTGAAAGCCGCAATAAATATTATAAATAAACCCACAGACACCACAGACATATAATTTTGATTTCAGTGTTGAGGTCAAGTCAGGAGTAGGTTGGGTCTTCTGCCTAAGAGTCACCAACTTCATCAGCTTTGTGTTACCAATTAATGATAATGGCTGATGGCTGCAGTGTGCTGATATCAGCACCTTGGATAGCTCCAAACAACAGGCAAAGTGTGGAGTTAATCCCTATTTGGTAAGGATAGATAGTTTCAGATTCTCCCACATTTATGGAAAAACTCTAATTTCATGATATTATTTTCAGAGTCTAAAATGAAACAAGGTTCTCATTCACTGGTTACATTAATCTGCTAACTATTCCCAGAATTTATGGTAGAGCATTTGACTCCCATATAGCTGATAAAAATAAGCCACCTGACAGAAAAATGGGAATTTATCTTAATTCATCTCCAGGATCATAGGTGAAGAAATTCACTTTTAAATTTTAAACCTCAATTTCATGAACTGACCTCATGTTTGTGAGTCATTAATATATTGTTTTAAGTTGCCTTGGGGGAAAAGATCCTTTTTATTATATTTATCTGTACATGTTAACATTTAAATCTATAATTAAACATTCAAAATAAACTACCTCTTTAAAAAAAAATCCTATATACAAATAAAATTCTTACAAGTGAACTAGGGAAGAACTGTCATCCTTGTGTAGTCCCATGATCCATCTCCTATAGTGATCTGCCTAAAAGCTGAAATTTGATCATGCCTGAGCTTCATTTTTGAATAAGGGACTGAATAATTGATTTGGGAAGCTGAAAATGTGAGCAGCATTTTTGCATTAAGCACTTCCAATTGTTCACTCAGTCATCCATCTGATTTGAGCCATGGTGGCACAGTGGTTAGAATGCAGTAGTGCAGGCTAATTCTGCCAACTGCCAGCAGTCCTAACTTGACCAGCTCAAGGGTGACTCAGCCTTCCATCCTTCCAAGGTCAGTAAAATGAGGACCAAGATTGTTGGGGGGTAATATGCTGACTCCATAAACTGCTTAGAGAGGACTGTAAAGCACTGTGAAGCTGTATATAAGCTATTGCTATTGCTATTTTTTTCTATTTATCTTCAGAATACCAGGTTTTGTTAAGGATTAAAGTCACATTGTTACTTTGCTATATGATCCATTTTCTTTTTTTCTCTAGTCATTGTCAAAGGTATTGCAAACCCTCTAAGTTCCTGTATTCTGTTTCTATATTTTTGTCTAAATGTTCAATTATAATGGCTTCCAATGCCATAAATAGAAATCAGCATCCTAGAAAGGGTGCTTTGTAATGTTCATGTGCCAAATTGTCCTCCTCTTCCTCCTCTTTTGAAAAATGCCAAGTTTTGTTGAATGTACATTTAAACTAATAATGGAAGTACTCTACTGGTACAGTCACAAAGTAACGTGGAAGATAGATTTTAAAAAGATATCCTTTTGCAAGTAAAGAATAGTTTCAACCATAAGTCACTGTAACTGAGTAGGCAGCTGCATCGCTTTCCTGGGTCTCTGAATATCTATGATTTGTGCCATAAAACTTGCTGGCAATAAAGAACCCATGCCTATATGTTAATCAGGTTAAGGATGGCAACTGTTCCACATCAAGAGATTTTAAGATAAGGACAGAATAAAGTGTGGGGCTGACAGACTAGGAAAGGAAAATACTTTCTTTTATCAAAGATTAAAATCAATTGTGATGATGCAAATGAATGTAATGAAGACATTAATGAACCCTGAATACAATTTTCCAATAGTGACTGTGCTTCAGGATTAAGTGTGCCTTGAACAATTATATAATTCCTTTACTTTCACAATTCTACAGTATGAAATTGTGTAACGTACAGTACTTCATTGCTTGCTCCAATGGCGAATCATGTTGTTAAACTACACAGATTTTATTACACCAAAAAAAAAGTTGTCCTTGGTAGAAATCTTCCATTAAAATGCTGAACAATTGTAGTGTCCACTGTTGGGCTACAGTTAATATTATGAATGAGCAAGCATTAAAAAAAATGCATGCACACTCAACATTGTGAATGCTTTAACAGATAATCAGAGTTGAAATGGACCTTGTAGGCCATCTAGTCCAACCCCCCCACCCAAGCGGGAGACCCTACACCATTTCTGACAAATGGCAGTCCAATCTCTTCTTGAAAGTCTCAAGTGATGGTGCTCCCACAACTTCCGAGGGCAAGCTGTTCCATTGGTTGATTGCTCTCACTAGAGTTTCTCCTTATTTCCAGGTTAAATCTCTCCTTGTTCAGTTTCCATCCATTATTCCTTGTCTGGTCTACAGGCGCTTTAGAAAATAGCTTGACCCCTTCCTCCCTGTGGCAGCCCCTCAAATATTGGAAGACTGCTATCATGTCTCCCCTGATCCTTCCCTTTACTAGACTAGCCAAGCCCAGTTCCTGCAACCATTCATTGTATGTTTTAGTCTCCAGTCCCCTAATCATCCTGGTTGCTCTTCTCCGTACTTTCTCTAGAGTCTCAGCAACTTTTTTATAATATGGTGAACAAAACTGGATGCAGTACTCTAGGTGTGGTCTTACTAAGGCTTTATAGAGTGGTATTAGTACTTCCCTTGATCTTGATTGTATCCCTCTGTTAATACAATTTAGGATTGCATTAGCTTTTTTTGGCTGCTGCTGCACACTGCTGGCTCATATTTAGCTGGTTGTCCACTAAGACTCCAAGATCCCTCTCACAGTTACTGCTATTGAGCCTAGTTTCACCCAGTCTATATGTGTACTTTTGTTTTTTCTTGCCCAAGTGTAGGATTTTACTTTTCTCTACATTTAATTTAATTTTGTTAGATACGGCCCAGTGCTCTTGTCTGTCAAGATCCATCTGGAACTTGAGCCTATCTTCTTGGGTGTTAGCTATTCCTGCCAGTTTAGTATCATCTGCAAATTTGGTAAGTTCCCCTTCTATTCCCTCATCTAAGTCGTTAAGATATTGAAGAGTACTGGGCCTAAGACAGAACCTTGTGGCACCCCACTGCTTACTTCCCTCCATGTAGACTTAGACCCATTAAGGACTACTCGTTGAGTACAGTTTGCCAGCCAGTTGTGAGTCCATCTAGTGGTGGTGCTATCTATTCCACTTTTTTCTAGCTTACTAAGAAGTAGGTTGTGGTCTATTTTGTCGATGCCTTGCTGAAATCTAAATATATTATGTCCACAGTATTTTGCTGGTCTACTAATTTAGTCACTGTGTTGAAGAATGAAATAAGATTGGTTTGGCATGATCTGTTTTTAACAAACCCATGCTGCTACTTATTACTTTACTTGTTTCTAGATGTTGGCAGATCTGTTTTATTATTATCTTTTCCAGTATCTTCCCAGGTATTAATGTTAGGCTGATTGGTCTATAGTTTCCTGGGTCTGTTTTTTTTTTTTTTTTTTTGAAGATGGGAACCACATCAGCTCTTTTCCAGTCCTCTAGTACAGTGGTCCCCAACCTTTTTTGTACCAGGGACCGGTTTCAAGCAGAAAATTTTTTCAAGGACCGGGGGCGGGGGAGAAGAAAGGAGGCTTCGCTCTCGCTGCTCCACCATCCAAGGAAGAAACTGCTTCAAAGAAGCGGGGGGCCTTTTCCTGTCGCCGCAGCTATTCCGAAGCGCCGTTTCACCCCCACTCCCGCCCGCCCGCGCGTCGCTTCAATCCACAGTGTCCCGTTCTGCCTGCCTGCCTGCCTGCCTTAGTTTCTGGTTGTTTGGGAGCAGCTTCGGCTGAGAATAATAACTATTCGCCTCTTTTACTCAGCCGAAGCTGTTCCGATTCAACCATTAACGAAGGCAGGCAGGCAGGCAGAACGGAGCACTGCGGGCGGGCGGACGGGTGGGGTGGGGAAGAAACGGGCGCTTCGGGAAGCTGCGGCGACAGGAAAAGCCCCCCGCTTCTTTGAAGCAGTTTCTTCCTGTGCTGGTGGAGGAGCGAGAGAGCAACTGAGAGAGCTGACCCAGAGAGAAGGACAGGCTTCGGTTGCTTCCTCCATCCCCTTCTTTCATTTGTGTCCTTGATCCCCGATCCCAGCAGCATTCACCGAAGGTGAAGAAAGCCGCCATTTTTTTAAAAAAAAAAATTCTTTGCGGCCCGGTAGAGAGTGCTCCACGGCCCGGTACCGGTCCGCAGCCCGGTGGTTGAGGACCCCTGCTCTAGTAGATCCCGGGTGCTCCAGGATTTTTTGAAAGATATGGTGCAGTGGTTCTGAGATGACCTCTGCCAGCTCCTTTAAAACTCTGGGATGTAATCCATCAGGCCCCAGTAATTTGTTTTCATCAAGATCAGACAGGTATTCTCTTACTATTTTTTTTGCTTATTTTAACTTTTATTTCTGGTTTGTCTTTTACAGTTATGTTTTTGGTGGGTTGAGCTATAGTTTCTTTTTGCATGAAGATGGATGCAAAGAATGAGTTAAGCAGTTCTGCTTTCTCTCTGTTGCCTGTTACTTCCTTGCCATCTTCTCTCTTTAGTGGACCAACTGTTTCCTTGATTTTTTTTCTTGTTATTTATATACTGGAAGAAACTTTTTAAAATTATCTTTGTTGTTGCAAGTCTTTGTTCGTTCTGAGCCTTTGCTATCCTGACTTCGTCTTTGCAGATTCTGGCTATCTGCTGATATTCTGCCTTAGTTGTATGTCTTTCTTTCCATTTTTTGTACTTGTCCCTTTTTTTCTTTCAATTTGCCAGAGAGATCTTTGTGCAGCCATGCTGGTTTGTTCTTGGATTTCTTGTTTTTCTTTCTCAGTGGTATTTAAGGGAAAGTTTATTTGTACTTCAATTAGAAATTTTAAATATATATCATTGCATTAGATAGAGCAGATGAAAACCTAATGAAAGGTTAATTGAATATAAAGGTTATCCAGAAATCTTACATTTATGTCAATTTGACTATTTTGTCCACAATGTCTTCTTAACCAAAACCAACCCAAATATTTCAGAGAAACTACTTCATGGTCATTTGTCACCAGAATTTGCTGGCAAATCCAGTCATAATTTTTTAGTAATAAATGGGCTGTATGGTGCTACAAAGTCCTAGCTAGAGGAATACATTCAGACTAAGAATTATTACCTACTAGTATGATTAAGTATCATTATTGGGACATCAAGCTGAATCAGAAACTAGCAACCTTAGTATATCATAGATAGATATTATAAGTCTAATAAATTTGCTTTTATAAACATAGTCGTATAAAGTTAGGCAGCCTTTCAATTTAACAAACAAACAAAACAGAACAGTATTTTGAACCAAGGGAAGTTTATCAGCTGTCTGGAAAGCTTTCTTCAAACAAGAAACATTCAAATAACCTATCATAGATGTCACCAAATAATGCAAAGAAGCTCACAAAAAAGTCAGGGGATCTTTTCTTTAGATATTTTTGATAAATCAATTAAACCTGAAATACAGTATTACCCATCAACAATTCGAAACATTGTATTTAGAATAAATGACATATGCTAAAGGATATCAAGCTATAAATGTGATCTAGAATAGAAATTAATATATACTCCTATACAGTTCACAAGCATTCTTGTGAAAAGTATTCAGTATTGCGTGGATTATGTTTTTGCCTGTATCCATATGAACATTACTTTCACATCCTGATTTGAAGATTAAAAATAAAAATAATAACTGAAAAATCAACATGATTGGTTGCAATATGTTTTACGGACAAAAAACAATATTTGGTGGCATTCAAAAAAAAGTCTTAAAATGAGACCTATGTATAAAATGAATACAAATTAACTAGAAACTTAGTTAATAAGGGGAGTACAAAATGTAGCTATGCATTTTTATAAAATGGACAAAAACACAATACATGGATTGTGTTGTCAACCACCCACTACATACTGACAAAAAACCATTTCAGTTCAAAGCAGATGAAAACAGAATTAATCTGGCAATATCTCCTGATTTACCTTTTATGACTACCTCTTCTTAACATTTCCTCATCTATGCTAATCATACAGTATTTCTTAATCCCATTATATGACTTCATTTTTGAAAATTATTTTCCATGGTAGTGTACTATTATATGTTTGGGAACTGCATGTTTTGGAATTATATCATATACGCCATGAAAAGACCTGGTAAATAAGTTTTTTGTCTCTTGTTTTGTTGCAAGTGTTTCTTCCATAACATGAGCCTCAACACTGAAGAATCAGAAATTAGCGTGGATGTTAAATGCCTTCATGGAAAAATGTCTGGATGCCAGTTTGTTTGTTTGTTTGTTTGTTTGTTTGTTTGTTTGTTTGTATGTTTGTTCATTCATATGATGCCCATCCCACCATCAAGTAATTCTGAGCAGCTTAATGATCTATGGGCATGGAGCAGACTATATAAGATCAGATAGTCTTGGACTTGATATCCTACATTGGATATGAGCATAAAGGGACCACGTAAAAATCTCCTTAGCAACATTTTACATAGCAAGATGTATTTTTAAAATAATCAACTCGTACAAGAGAAGTCTACACAATTGGTCACAGCAAGTAATCATATATTATAAATATATAGGGTAAGTATTACATAATCTAAAGCTTCATTTGTTCATTCCTTGAAATAATAAAGTGAACCAAACAATGAGCTGTTTTCTCTTCAACTTTGAAAGTACCCCTTGAATAAATTCCACTGTTACATAAATGGCATTACATATATGCATTCATGTGTCTATGCATATTCGTGCATAAGTGTGTGTGACTATATAAATACATATACACAAACACACAGAGCCACACATAGAGCCACACGCACACAATGTTATCATTACTGTACCCTAAATTCTGTGACTGTATGCCTCCATACGGATATATTTTAGTTTCCAGGGATTTTATTTTTCCAAATTGTTACTGTAGTTGAATATATGGGCAATTATTTTCAAGCAGCTGGAAACTTCCAAGCTCTTCCCATGTAAGATTCTACTCACTAATTTTTCTTTAGTGATAGGTTTTTGTCAACTGCCTTACCTCTTGGAGCCCCCCTTTGTTCATAGTTAACTATGAAAAGGTCTGCTACTTGAACTACACGACCACCAGGTTTCACACAGGAGTTTCCCTATTTGGCCGATTATTTGCCTTTGTTGCATTTAATTTTTTTTTTGTTTATAAAATACTAATTACCTCTTTTATTGTTTGAAGAGATTAAAAGTTAATAGGAGAATCTAAATAAATAGAATGCCATTCTGCACAAACTATATATGCTGGTAATTAATTTCTGGCCTCCTCTGAGCTAATTAACTCATATAAAGAAATGAAGTTAATGAACCATAATTCTAGTCATACAAGTGTAGATACAAGCAGTTTGACTTAATGAATTAATAAGATATTTCCATTCTAGGGGGGTGTCAATTGCACTCCTAGTCTGTAGGGCCCTTTAATGGGTCTTTCCAGTGAAAATATTTAATAAATATTAGGGCAACCTGGTGATGAGGTTTGCCTCATAAGGCAGACTGATACCCAGAATTAGTCATGATTTTGATTCAGCCTGTCTAATGAATCTATTCTGTTCTATTGGTAATGAATCTGTGTTATGCCAGAGAAGTGATTGATAGCACAGCACATGGTAGTGGGGCATTTCGGGACCCTGCAACTTAAAATGAAGTAACCCGCCAATGCTGCTGTTAAGATGATGTACTTGAAGGAAGGCAAATAAAATAAAGTAGCATTTTAGTTATATACATCAAGAGAGTGAGAGGGATCAATCACCACTACAAAACTGTTGTCAGACTCACTTCCATCAACCTTTTCACCCTAAGCTTGCACTATTGAAGGAATGTACTGTAATCAAAGCTCGTGAAGGATGAAGTAGCATATAGAACAACCACCAACGTCACTACAGAAATGCAGTTATTCTTTGGGTGCAGGATAGCTCCTTTGGTTTTAAAAGTAATCTAGCTGCTGAGCAGTTCATAATTTCAACTAGAGTTCTATTCTTCATCTACTGGGAAACATCCATAAATTATGAGGGATTCTTAGAAAAGCAACTGTTATTTTTCAATTCCTCTCTCCTTTCCTTTCACTTACACAAACAAGGTATTGTTCAGTAGTTCACTGCATATTTGCTCTTCCTCTTTTCCCAAATATTGTGACCAGAACGTAAGAATCCCTTATCACTGTCATCATAGTTGTGCAATCAAATTTCTCCCCTTCCATCCAATTCCCCTTCCATTTCATGAAAGAAGATTTGCTACCAAAGTAAGAACCGGTTGGTGAAATATTTATGAGGTGGTCTTACTTGTACTGATGAAGTGAACAAGGAGTATATGAATGCCTTGCTTTAAATTTATTAATTGTCTCTTCCAGTGGCTTATCACAGATGTGATTCCAAAGGATCCATATTATATGGGAAGTTTTTGATAATGTTGCTATTGTTACTAAAACTTCACAATGAGAAGGGTTGTCGGTGGTGAAGGTTTCAATAGATTAGCAGCAGCAGAGCTTCTGCTAACAATAAGAGAGGCTCAAAAGCCACACTGAGATAGTAATTCATCCTTTCTTGTCATAGGGAAAAACAGATTAACAGAGTGGAAGGGACCTTGTAGGTCATCTAGTCCAACCCCCACCCACCCAAGAAGGAGACCCTACACCATGTTTGACAGATGGCAGTCCAGTCTCTTCTCGAAAGTTTCCATGATGAAGCTCCCACAACTTCTGAAGGCAACTTCTGTTGCACCGGTTGATTGCTCTCACTGTCAGAAAATTTCTCCTTACTTCCAGGTCATATCTCTGCTTGATCTGTTTCCATCCATTATTCCTTGTCTGGTCTTCAGGTGCTTTGGAAAATAGCTTGACCTCCTCCTCTCTGTGGCAGCCCCTCAAATATTGAAACACTGCTATCATGTCTCCCCTGGTCTTTCTTTTCTTTTTTTTTAAAGCAAATTTTATTAATTTCAAAGACAAACAAATCATCATCAACCATTACATATTTGAACCTTTTTCCATTATAAATTTTACAAGTCAGATAAAACCTTATTTTATACAATACAATTCTATTTTAAGCCATTTCCATATGAGCATAAAAATACCTCTTATCCAATTTCTCTTTACTTCTCTTTACTCTTATTCAATTTCACTATTATTATTTCATCTATTTCTTTCTGACTTGATTACCATTATTCTCATTCTGTATTTCTACAAGGTTTTATTAATACTCTCAAAAACATAAACACACAACAAACAAACATATAAAAAATCTTTTAGGAAAGTAACTTGGCCCCAGGTACCTCTCTTTATATGGGCTTCAATTATATTCATGCTCATCTTACATAGTCTTTCTTTTCACTAGACTAGCCATGCCCAGTTCTTGCAACCATTAATCATATGTTTTAGCCTCCAGTCCCCTAATCATCTTGGTTGCTCTTCTCTGCATTCTTTCTAGAGTCTCAACATTTTTTTTAATAGTGTGGTGACTAAAAACATTTTTGTGGCACTGGAGAACAGTTCACAGCAGAGGTTTCACTATAGCAGCTAATGAAATGAATGAGTTTTCAAATATCTCATCGTTTGAATACTCTGGGTCTTTTATTATTATTCTTTTGCTGTTAAGAAAAGGCACAGGAAAGAGGCAAGCGGAACAAGTATCAAGATACAAACTGTGTTACTTATGTAGTTCTGACCAATATTGGGGTACAAATACAAAAGACAAGGCTTTGTGGTATGACTCTGCAATGCACGTGCCATCATTTTTTCCATCATCTTGCTTTGTAACAGATGCCTATGGCTGTCCACATTTCTCATTTGGCAGCTGAAACTTTCAGCAATTTGTCTCTGCAGAAAAGAAAAAAAAATGGAAAAGTGTCTGGCCTCTGGCATGCTAATTATAATGGCAGGGATCTAAGTGAGAAGGTAGTCTGAACATCTTCAGATAAAACATTATCCAAAGGAAATAATCAGCCTTAGCTCTTGAAAAATTACTTCGAGCCCATAGCATCCATTACAACAGCAATATCCAGGTTTCTTCTATTATCCCTTTCTGGTGGCCTGAGTAAACTGTAAATTTTGATCAGGAAGATCAACTGGAACTAGACAGAAAGAACAGTGAGGCATTTTCTTTTCTTCAAAAATGTACATCTAATTCTCAGAAGCCTTTCTAGTATGGCTGCTATGAAAGTGGAAGTCATTTTTTGCATGCAAGAATATATATTCATGTTTAGTTTCTTGAAATAGGTTTGAAGCAAGGAAAATAGGGGATTTTACTAATAGAATATTCTGATATACCTAGATGTGAAAGGCCTCCATGATTTTTAGATGAAAATTTCTCTCATCCTGTCATTTTTGAGGCTTGTCATTAACCTAAGTGTCAGCCACCTCTGTTAAAGACCTTTGACCTTGAATTGTGATCAGGTAATCAATTTTATTTTCTCTCTCTGACTGAAAGCAGAGCTAATGCAGCCTTAGAAATGTATTTCA